>NW_024070203.1:79564541-79710584 GCF_014754425.2 Oryx dammah
GGAGGTGTGTCCATGTTTGGGGGTTGAGCATGTTTGGAGGTGTGTGAGTGTATGGGATTGTGTGCTTGGGGATATTTGAGGGGGTATGTTTGGAGGTGTGTGCGTGATTGGGGGGGTGTGTGTGTGTGTGTATGTTTGGAAGGGCAGCCTTTGTGTGGAAGGATCCTGGGCCTCCTGCCCTGCTCTGTCGCTCATTCCTCCCTGGGGAAGCTGGTAACCACGGAAAAAGAGAGAACACATGTACCCACCCTCTTTAGGGCCCCTTCTTGGGAAATTATTTGCATACAGACAGCACAGGCTCCCGTCAGGCCCCTCACCATTGGAGAAATTTTTGTGAGTCGGGTTCTGCCCTGTGGGAGGAAGCTCGTGGATGTCCAATGGGACAGCGGAGCAGAAACCTAATTTGGGGCAAGGGATTAGTACTGCCACGTGGCCCAGGTCTAAAGCCATCTGCTCCACTGGGCTTTAACCAGGAAGAAGTCAGCTGATATTGCACACTCTTCTTCCCCCCATTTTCAAAACCAGACTGGAGATGGGGCATGATGTTTACTGACCCGCTTATCAGTTGAGATCAGGTACCTCCTCTGCTTATAAACCTTCAGGGTCTCTTAACTACATTCACAAAGTACTCCTACCTCCTGTCCACACCTCCCAGCCTCAGGAACGGCCCTCCCCTGCCTCTCATTCCTTCTCTCCTTTACTCTTGACTCATCCCAGGTCCCCAGCTGGGGACTCCATGCAGACTGATCCTTCTGCCTGAATAATGGCCTCGGCCCCCTATTTTCCCACTTTGCTTGGCTAATTCCCACTCACTTTCAGGTTGTAAGCTTAGATAGCATCACCAACTCAATGGACAAGAATCTGAGCAAACCCCGGGAGATAGTGGAGGACAGAGGAGCCTGGTGTGCTGCATTCCAGGAGGTCGCAAGAGTAGGACACATCTTAATGACTGAACAACAAGAATAAACATCAAATCTTACAGAGGCGTTCCTTGACCTCTCAGAGTAAACAAGTTCTAATAGCACCCAGATCTTTTTATTTATCCCACTGCACTGTGTACTGAAATCATTACACTTTCTTGATTCTATGACACATCTTTTTCACATTTAGCATTTTGAGAATTGGGTGAATATTTCAACGTACTGGACTTCCCTGGTAGCTCAGCTGGTGAAGAATCAACCTGCAATGCAGGAGACCCTGGTTCAATTCCTGGGTCAGGAAGATCCCCTGGAGAAGGGATAGGCTACCCACTCCTGTATTCTTGGGCTTCCCTGGTGGCTCAGCTGGTGAGGAATCTGCCTGCAATGCAGGAGACCTGGATTCAGTTCCTGGGTTGGGAAGATCCCCTGGAGAAGGGAACAGCTACCCACTCCAGTATTCTGACCTGGAGAATTCTATGGACTATATAGTCCATGGGGTCGCAAAGAGTTGGACATGACTGAGAGACTTTCACTTTCAATGTATTATAATGTTTGGTGCATATTCCACTTTTCTCCTCCCAAATCATACAGGTGATTGATAGGGCATCACACAATTGATGCTGACCCTATGATCAAGCTGAACATCATAAAAGAGAGACCCCTGGACACTGTGAGGCCCAGTGTGGTACACGGCACCGCCTACGAGCAGCCCTGCCATGGAAACCTGCCTGGAATCTGGATCCCATCCAGCCTCTACATCTAACTTCCACTTTAGAGGAAAGACAGGGAGACAGATGGATGCATTAATGATACCCTGGGAATGCAAGCTGCAAAATCCAGAAGTGAGAAGCTCTGTGGAATAAACAATATAGTTTCTTTGACAAATAAACACTGATGTTAAACCAAACCATGGAGGGACTGCCGATTAAGAGACACAAGAGCTGCAACAAAGGCAACATGGAGACCTTGTCTGGATCCTAATTCGAACAAGTCAACCATTAAAAAAAAAAAGAAGAAAGAAACCTTTATGAGACAACTGGGGAAGAGATGTGAACACTGCATACTGTTAACTTTAAGCAATTAAAAATGGCATTGTGGTTACGTTTTTAAAAATCCATATATTTAAATATTGATGTCTGATAATAAGATATGTATGTGTTAGGGGAAGCAAGAGGGTAGGATGAAACAAGATTAGGCATGTGCTGATAAAATGTTTAAAACTTCTCAAAGTTATCTTAAACAATTCTCTAAGAAAAAGAGCCAGCAATTAATTTGTTTAATTTGCCTTCTTGTAGATTCTAGGCCCCGAGAGGACACGGAGTTGTGGCGGGGAGGGTCTTACCCCTACTACCACCAGCATGGCGTCCAGCACATAGGAAAGACCCAGCGAGTATTTACTAAACAACAGACTGCTGCTCCAAATGACCCAGTCTACAAATCAGATGCGCTTGAAAGCCTGTCTGAACCTTAGATCACATATTTTTGAACAGAATAAATATTTAGAAACATAGCAAACTTTTCAGAAAATTACATAAAAGACTGTCTCTCATAGGATTTCAATGACTACCCCCCTAACCCCAAGTTATAATATTAATTTTCAGGGGGAAGGGGTGTCTGCATTCCAACATGTGGCACCTGCCACGGATGAGCCAGGTGTCGGGATTAGGAACCAGCGGTGGCTGAAGGAATGGGGAGGGCAGAAGGCCCAGGGAACCAGGGACTAGAGGCTTCTGTCTTACATAAAGACACTTCTCCTCACCACAAGTCCTAAAAAAGGAATGCGTTTCTCTAGAGGCATCAAGGAACAAGTCCTCTGAACTGTAAAAGCTTACTTTAAGGAAGTAAAGAGTGACAAGGAGTTAGAGATGGAGAGGACTAAGGCCAGGCTAGCACCAGCTGGAATTCTAGAAGCTGAAAACTACCTCTGGCTTTGCTTTGTTTGCTGAGAGAGAATTAGCCGGTCCTTGGAAACTAGATTTTAAATGCCAGTGTCAGCTCTTTGGGGGATTGTAATTATTGACACGACAACTGGATGTCCCTGCGATGTTAAGTTCCTAAGGAAGGTGGATGTCAGAGTGTTATGAGACTTCCTCTCCCCCGTCCTCTGTGAGAAGAAGCCTGACACACCAGCAAATCCACCTGGAAGTTGGTTCACCATATGACCAATCTGACTCAGGAAACTCGTGGCGGGTAATAACTGTAACCTGGGATATCCTTCTCCTAGTCTCCGTTTCATAAGACACCTGGGAGCGTCAAACACTCGTTATTGTAACTATATGTTTGAGGCACTGTCCTAAGGGGAAGTGTAGGTTTTGGACCCAGCTGGATCTTATTTTAAGCTTCTATTTCCTTCTTGGTAAAATGGGGATATGAACATATACACTGTATGTAAAGCACTATATATAAAGCACCCAGCTCGGCCTGGCCGAGCAGACAATCCACAATCAACAACTGGTGTCAACCTCACCCTAACTGTTATGATCAGCATCATTAGAAACTGGAAGTCACCCTGTACCTTTCTCTTCCCTTAGAGGAAGAATCTCAAGACAGACTTTGCTCCTTGAGACTTTCAAATAAATTTTGGCCTTATTTTTGTCTTTAACACATCCTTTCATAAAAGTTAATACAATCTGGAAATACCATTCCAAGAAGGGTCTGACCAATCTCGACTATGCTAGAATGATCACGTTTTAGACTTTTAGCTAACTCCCTCTGTATCCCATTCCTGCTTGTTAAACAAGGACCCGCCTATGGCCTAAATGTCTGTTCTTGCCTAAATGTCTGTTCTTCTTTTCTGACTGTTGCTAGGTAGTTCTCGAACCTGTACTAAACATCAGGCCTTTTAAAAATTGAAAAAGGAACAGTATTACAGTATAAAATAATCTCTTCACTAAAAGCCAAAGCACATTAGTCATTTTAGCCAAGGACAAAATTATTTATTGTGGCTTCATAAAAGTAATGAATGAAATGGCTTCCCTCATTACAACTTGGCCCTTTTGTGGCAAATAGCGGGGAAGGATAGGGGCATCAGGGCTGGAGTCGGGGGGCAGAGGGTCTGCGGGAGACACTGACGGAGCTGAGCTGCCACCACTGGCGGACGGCACCATGGTGTGAAGCACCATGTTAGGCCTTCTTTTAGGTCACAGTAAATGTCCAAGGTAAGTATTATGTCACTTCACAAAAGAGGGGAACAGGCTACAGGTCCACAGCCCAAGGCCCCACAGCTTACAAGTGTCAGGGACAGAGTTCCCACCTATGGCTGATGGTAACGTTCATCTCTTCCTACCACCCTCTTTGGGCCAAGAGAGGATTCACATCCCTGGACTGGATCACTCGTCATGGAACCAGGCACCACACCAGCCCACCCAGAGACCTGGTGCCAAGGTCATCTACATAGGAAATATGGGGGAAATTTCTACGTAGGACCAACTTAAGATGTGAAGCCAACATTACCTCCTACACCCAAGGGGTCAACCAGCTTCTCTAACACACAGCGGACAAGTACGTACCATGACGTCTGCTTCCCTCGTGGCATAGCGAAGGTTCGGGTCTAGCCAGTACATCAGGGATTTAACCTGCTCGAAGTTCAGGAAGAGGAGGAACACCAGGAACAGGAAGTAGAGCACGCTGAGCCCTGCAGGAAACAAGAAACACCCTCAGGTCCAGGAAGGGAGCCCGTGTCAGATGGCAAGATGCTCAATGGCCCCAAGCAGACACTGGTGCTGAAATGTGGGCTGTGGAGACCCCTCACATGACAAGCTGGCCTTTCCTTCGATGAGAATTTGACCCTTGGTCCTCATCTAGACTGAAGGGTGGAGTGACCCCCTCTGAGAAAGGGGTGCTGGCACTGGGAGCTGGAGGGGTGGCAGACGACCGGCAAGGGGGTGGACGAGAGAACACCGCACTCGGGCCGGGAAGGCAGGCAGAGGTGAGCAGGCGGGTTCCTGGAAAGAGGGTCCGAAGCCCATGTGTGGCTGGGAGCTGGCAGAGACGGGAAGGGAGTGAGGCCGCTAGGAAGGGACGGCCAGGCTCAGGGCTACTGCGAAGACCGCAGACTTGACCTGAAGTCAAAGAAGGAGCCCCTGACGGGATCCAAATAGGAAAATGAGGTGACCTGGGGAACATTTCAGGAGATGGCCTCTGGCCACTTGCATGGAGACTGGACTGGAGGCAGGCAAGGAAGGCCTAGCAGATGGCCCGGTTTGGGGTTTGAGGGGTGAGAAGTGGCCCAAGGTCACTCATCCCCCTACTTAACCCCACATTAACCCCTGTGGGCATTATGATACAGTCACATCACAACGTAAGTGGTAGCCTAAAATCGCCCCATGTCATTTAAAAAAGAAAGTCAATAATCTACTGTAAGAATGCAAAAGCCTGCAAAGATATTTTAGAAAGATTGAGAATCAGCCACCAATGACTTTCCCTTTTACTTTCCCTCTTCTTTTCGAACCTGCTGGGATGAAAATGCTTGTGAAGGACATCTAGACGCTGTGATACAAACGACCTTGGACCATAGCACCCCATCCAAAGTGGGCTGGCACTGGTCCCCAGGGAGCCGCTCCAGAGGAGAGAGTGTCCGTGGCTGGAATGGAATCCTCCGAGGCGGCTACAGCGCGGGCTGGTGGACGGGGCCTCTCCTGGTCCTCGGGGCGCGGGGGTGGCTGAGAGCACACAGCTGACTTGGTCGTGTATCCCAGGCCCAGGGCGCATGCGTTTTTAGACAAGTCTATAGGATAGCCTTCTTATGTATTATTATGTACCACCTACTTTTACAGACTTTGACTGCAAATACCTCCCACAACACCTTCTCATTATGACCCTTTTGAAATAATTATTTTGGGATACAAAGAAAGTGTGGACCAGGAGGCCCTCTGTGAACAAGAGTTCACAGTTGGGCTTCAACATCCCTGAAGGCCTGAATATGCAAAACTGTGTGTGTGCCTGTGTGTGTACACTGAGAAAGGGTCTATAGTTCTCATCAGGTTATCAAAGGGTTCCAGGACTCCAGGGAAGAAATTAAACTGCTCATTACCTAGAATGGACCATATCAAATTAGAAAAACTAGATGTAGCCATCTAGCTGAAAATGACTCACAACTTTTAAGTGGCCATATTAAGTCCATGAGCTATAAGTATAATACAACCAGAACTATCTTTTAAGAAACAGAAATGAGTCACATACTTACCTGCAAAAAAAAAAAAAAAACCTTCCCGTGGCATCCCCCAGCTCTTCCCAAGCCCTGTGGTCCCACCTATGCCCAGCTCTGCCTCTCCTGGTATGGCCTGCCTCTAGTATCTTTGCCTGGATGCTTCTTTGCAGGCAGGTTTCTGCATAAGCACACTTCCTTTGCACCTCCCATCACCTCCAAGTGAAAGCAGCTACTTAGTCAATGTCGCTTCTTGTGGTTTTAATAAACTTCCTGCTACGTGGAGACATCTGCTCTGCTCAGATTACTGATTTGCTTCCCAGTGTGCTGGCTACAGCGGCCCGCCCTCCCTCCGTCCCCCAGGCCCCTCCGCCTGCAGGCTCAGGGCCACAGGAGCCACCCACTCAGGACTCGGTGAACACCCGCTGAGCTCACGACCAAAACTCACCACTGAATTCGGAGAGACTTACTTATGACCTCTGAAGGGTGAAAAATAAACAGTCTTGAGCAGAATAATCTCCATTTTAAGGGCCCCTTCATGTAAGACTGCCCTTTCTGAACCCTGAATAATTTTTTTTGGATGATTACTTAGGTAAGATGAAGCCAAGCCCCAAAGTTTTGAAGATTAGATTTAAACCCACTTGGGTGGTTTTACTCTTTGGACTAGAAATCAAGTAAACGTCGTAAGAGAGCCAACATGTGAATGCGACGCTCATCACTAATCTGTAGTTCAAATCGGGGCTCTTTGCTAAGACCTCTCTTTTTCTGAGTTCTCTCCCACTTGCGACACCAGGGAGATTGCTGGGGATTCGGTCCCTCCTGGATGCTGACGAGGCAAACACACTCGTACGATGCCCGTGAGCTTCATTAGTGAAGAGCATCATCAGGAGGAACAAGGCACACTCCCTCCCATCAGATCCTGTGCGTTAATGGACAGCGGTGTTGGGAGGCTGGGCGGTGGGGAGGGATTGAAACAGTTCATGTGTATGAGAATTTCCGCTATCACCAGCACTTTATTTCGTGGCAAAGCATTTTAATAACAAACTGGTACCAGGAACACCAAAAAATAAAAAAAAAACTATTAAGCTTTAATAGTAGAGCAGTAAGAAAAACTGCTCTAACATATAGGAAAAAAAGATCTGTTGAGAGTAGAATGGATTTTGAAACTGACTAATGTGTAACTCACCAAAGACCATTCGCCACAAGGCCGGATGAGGCCGGGTAAAGGGACCTGCAGAGATAACATTACAAGGTCAGAACAGACTGCTTTCAAACCAAGACCAAAATAAAGATAGTGCTGCTGATTTCCAGAGATAAGGGGTTAAAAAAACCTCTACCGTCAAAACTTTTTTCTAGGAAAACTCAGGGAGGTCATGTCTAGGTTGAAAGGTTTTATCTACATTGTAACTGTCCCCACAATTGTAACAGGCATGAATTACAACAGAGGCTTTTTTTTCCCCCCCTTAAAGCTTTGTCTTCAGAATCAGAAGATAATTTCCCATAGAAACAATGACAGTGAGTAGGTCACCAGACCAGCCTTTCACTGCATGTAATACTTACTGGATCTTAACAAGAAATCTCACAGCTCTGTTCTGGACATCCTGTGTGTGTGTGAGAGAGAGAGACAGACAGATAGATGGCATCGTGTCTATGTCAGACAGACAGACAAGACTGTGATGGACCAACAATAAAAGAGAGAAACATCGTGCTTGGAGGGTGTGTGTGTGTGAGAGAGAGACACACACACACAGACAAGACTGTGACGGACCAACAATAACAGAGAGAAACACCATGCTTGGAAAACAAGTGCGATGGGGAGTGACCCTGAGAGCAAAACCCTGGAGCCTGGGAACAGGCTGGTGCGGAGGCCTTTGATCCTGACCTCTGGTAACAAAACACCTCTCACCAGTTCAGATACACAGATACAGATTTCACAAAACAGAAGGCAAAATTTCACAGGATGAAACTTACTACACGTGATATAATAATACCTTGCTGTCTATTTTATCTCATTAAAAAGAAAAAAAGTAACAGAAGATGAATGCAAGTAATCTGGGCCTTGATCCACTAAACTGATTTACCACTAATTGAACGGTTACAGCTGGCAAATACTGACCACTGTTCTAGAGGGCCCCTGACCTAGTTTGGGGCTGCCCAGGCCTTCCTGCACTTGGAGGATTTCCAGCGGTGTGATCCCTTATCTCCAGGAGAGAGGCCAGAACTTGCAGCCTAGCCTTTTTTATAACTGGGTCCCAATCCTATAGCTGCACCTGTGCCAGGGAATGTCAAGGGACAGTGAAGGGAAGTATGCTGAGTGCTGCTCTCCCCGCTCCACCCCTGTGGTCCTGGCCGCCAGGGGCAGTGGTGGGAGGCGGCACCCCTCATGCTGGCGAAGCTGGCGCTTGGGGAGGCCATAGCAGAGGCGGTTCCATCTAGTATGCTCGCAACAGTGGTGCAGACTACGGTCAAGGCTCACTCATGGACCAGGTCTGGGTGAAGGGCCAGCTCAGAGGTTAGCCGGGAGGGGCAGGGCCTGGCTTCCTAGCCCTCCCAGGATTCCTCCAGCCAGTTAACATCCGAGAACACGCTCTTGCATCAGCAGAGTCAGCTTCTGTTGCTTGTGACCTGGAATCCTCTCTGAAGCAAACATTACATTGTAATTTTTATTCTGTAACTCATTCCAAATGGCCTATTTCTTCTTAAAAAGGCTACACTGAAACATATTCTAACTGCTTTCTTTGGATGAACCAAATGCACATGAGGAATACTGACTCAGATTCTGGGTTTACATGTTGAGAGTTTTGAAGTTAAGATTGTGAGGGACTCTGATTCATCAAAGTGAATATGGTGTCTGAGTTTTGGATGGCAAGCAGTGAGAGCTCAGATACTGAGGAATTTAATAACAGGTTAATAACTCTGTTTGATTTCTGAGTTCTGACAGCAAAGATTCGGATTGCAAGGGATACCTGTATTCTTTTTAATCAGCTGCTTTTTTTTCTCAAAAAAGGCAAAGTGAAGCATAGAAACTAGAATCCTCTTCCAGGTAACACAACCTGGTTAACTTTATTTGCAAATTATCGGAAAATTGATAGTTACATTTGTCATCTTTTAAGTTAACTCTCTCCTTCAAATGCTCTTCTTCATGGATGCTAGGTAATAGCTTCACTTGTCACCAGGAATGACTTGTCTTTCAGTAGCAGTCTGGCTTGCCAGCGTTACTCCATCCAAACTACTGAATTAACCTTTCAGACAGAACAGGGAACTCCAGCTTTCTCTATGATTTCCTTTTACAAGGTGAAACTGTGAATCTATTATTTGTCTTGCAACAGAATTCCACGCCAGATCGACATTTTGAAACCACAGAGTGTTATTCTCAAGAGCACTCCTGACTCTAACAGTCAGTAGTGCTTTCCTTAACCCTTACTGGGTAGCAGGCTGGGGGATGAGACACACCACCCCTTAGTCCTCCTGGCAGATGATGCAAGGATCACCATCGTTCCCTTTCTAAAGATAAAGGCATCGGGGCATAAGGAACTCACTCACGGCCACACCTCTCCAGGACTCCACTTCCGGTTTGCAGAACCCATGGTACTGTTCCATCAACTGTCAGAACTGGGCCAGCTCGGGAGACCGGGGCCGGGGAGGGGGCACAGAGTGGAGGGTCTGAGCCAGGACTGTCTCGGGGCCAGGAGAGGGGCAGAGAGAAACAAGCTAATGAATGGAGCTTAGCGCTGCTGCGATGTGGAACTGATAAGGTCTGGAAAGATGGGAAGGATGAGAGGGCAGGGAACTGATACAAGACCCCGCACACTGATCAGCAGAAAGGCCTCCAAAGTCATTGTCAGCCTGTGGTTACTCTACGAGTGGCCTTCTGAAAGCAGAACTCAGCCCTTTCTTCTAGCTAACCCGAAGGAGGACAATTTCAGAGTAAATAAGAGGATAGAGTGTTTGAGGAATGTGGGGTTGATGGGGCCTTAAGCTCTCTGCAACCCAACGTGCAACTGCTTCAGCTCAAGACTTACGTCTTTCTGTCTGGCTGTCATTCCTGACACAGACATGTCCCAGGGCCTGGAAAGAGAATGCCCATCTTACTGCACTGCAGTTCGGTTTTTTAAAGCCTTATCTTGATTTACGGCTATGGAATTTTTCCCTCTTTTCTCCAATATCCCACCTATATACCATAATATTACATCATAAATGTTTCTCATAAAATACAATTTTAAAAACTGCCCTTTCTGCCTTGCATTTGATCTGAGGAAAACTTCAGAAATCTGATGCAGGGGGGTTTCAGAAGAGAAAAAGAGGAGCCCCAAGGAGCTCTGTCCTGAACTAGGTGGGTGGGAATAGACCACCAGGGCCTTTTACCTACAAAAGGTGAGATATAAGGCCAGCCTGGAATGTTAGGTGACCTTTCAGGAGCTACCTTTAAACCCAGTCCAGGCCTTATTTCAGTCGTCCAATACCCCCTCTTCTTTCTAAGAAGAAACTCTGAATGCTTTCGTGTAGTATTTTCAGAAGTAGATGCCAGCAGTATGACTCACAAACAGTAGACTCTTCACTATCAGAGGCAATAATATTGCTAAAAATACTACTTTGCCTTTTAAAAGATGGAGGATGAGGCTGGCGGTTTCCTATAGGATGAGCCTTGATACTTACACTCATTGGTGTTCACACACACTTGGCTACGCCAATCAAGTCACCTCTAAAACCACACCTCTTCCAGCATCCACCTGCCCAGGTGGGCAGAGCCATCCTGGATCCTTCACCTCATCCCAATGCCTGCCCACAGATCTCACTCCCCGCAAACTATCTTCTCAGTGGTCTTCCTCTGCCCAGTGTTACAGCCAGGAAGCCCAGGAGGGGTGGCCCATCTCATGGCCGGGGGCGGGGCGGGGGGGAGGTGGCAGGACTTCTTGTCTATACTTTATTTCTGATTTCGTAAAAGCTGCCTGGAAAAGTCTGGGTCCTCAGTTCAATTATGCAGGAGAGACGGGGCAGGCGTCTCGTGGTGGTGATGGAGAAACCAGTGCTGGTTTGATTTACAAAGGTGGTTTTCACACAAGACACATTATGAAATCTACATGTTTTACTTTCTTATCAGTCCCTATGACTGGAATACCTCATTTTCAATCAGATATTAAGAGCCAGTTTGATTTCAAAAGAAAACAGAAACCAAACGTCTTTGCCACCAGAGAGCATACATTTAAAACACTTCCTCGGAAATCAAAACATAAGATCACAGCTTGAATTGCCAGCAACCTATGGTCACATCCACGAACATCTGAGCTCCATGAACCAACCCGAGGGAGAGAGAATCCTTTTAACCCAAGTCAGAAGCTGCCTTTCCAGCAGCGAAAGGACTGTGCCTGGGAGCCTCGCAATCTGCCTTTTCTCTTTATTATCTCATTTCCAGCTTTATCGGGTGTAATTGACAAAGGAAATTGCAAGATATTTGATTAGTACTAGTTTAAAGTTTAAATTCCTCTAGGAAAAACCCAGAAAAGGCGGGAAAAAAACGATCTCTCAGCAAATTTCAAATCTAAGAAAGAATTTTTCTATCAAAAAAAAAAAAAAGGCATGGGGCAGAAGACAGAGAATGGGGATAGATTATACCATTTTTTCCTTCTTTTAATTTAGGAGACAAAGAATCTTCTGGATCGCCTTCATACCTCAAGGAGATGTGATTCACACTATCTAAGCTCAGAGAAATCAGATGAGGACAAATAGAAGGGTAAACTCGGAAAAATCAAGACATCCTAGAGATCTCACCCTCTTCAAAATACCCTAAAGAAGAGCTGAACAGTGCTCCTCTTGCATATGAGAAGAGGACAAGAGAGGGCTAATTCTGTGAACTTCTTTCCTGACAGATTCATTACTTAATTCACCATGTATCTGTTGAGAAGACCACCGTGGGCTGGGCAACGGGGGCCCAGGATAAGGCTGGGGTGGCTGGGGTCGAGTGGGATGGAAGGGGAGGAGTGTAAAGGAGGCCCTCCGAAGTTGGAAAGGCACACAGAAGTCACCTGTTGAAAGAACTCTCACAGCCAGCTGGAGATGCAGCGGGTTTCTAAATTTCACTCCAGTGACCGCGACGCAGTTATAATTACACTCCAATGCCACAGTGGCATAGTTAAAATTACACTGACAGGGAGGGCCAGTTGCTCTAAGGAGGTGGAGGTGGTATTTAAAATGTTTCCTTCAAGGGAACCAGAAGAGAGAGAATGGTAGAAAAGGTGACAGAAGAGAAGTGGGTGTAGGTAACACACCCTCTCCCTCCCGGGTCTTCCCTCTGGGGTGTCTCTCCTTGTGCATTTATCGAATGCAAGGAAGGAACTCTGGAACCCACTCCGTCACTCACTCTGTCGACTGTCAAATGAAAAAGTTTGCTTGAGTCTCTTCCACTCCTCCTCCACATAACCCAGCGGTAAATTCTAAGCTGATGGAGGCAATCCTGGTTCTCTTCCAGTCTTCCAGTCAGTGGAGACCTGCGGGAGATCTATGAACGTGCCTGGGAGGTCCTCCAACCACCAAACGCCTGTCCTCAAGTCAGCCTGGAGCAGAGGTGGGTGGGGCCTAAGCCTAACTGAAGCAGACAGGGGGCACGCGCTCTGCAGGCTTCTAGAAAAGTCCTCTTTGCTCTAACATTCAGGGGAAGACAGGGCCCCCTCTGCGGCTGGACACCGCCCACAGCCACACGCCAGCAGGGCCACAGCTGTCCCAAGGCCACGAGACAGGTAGAGAGCCCGGGTCTTCACGTGTCACCGAGCTGCTCAATTAGCCAACCATGAACCACTCTCTTGTAGAACCTCTCGTGGATGCAAGAAAGCAAACGTTTTATTTATTCTTTAAGCCACTTTGACTCCAGTACTCTTGCCTGGAAAATCCCATGGACGGGGGAGCCTGGTGGGCTGCAGTCCATGGGGTCGCGAACAGTCGGACATGACTGAGCGACTTCACTTTTACTTTTCACTTTCATGCATTGGAGAAGGAAATAGCAACCCACTCCAGTGTTCTTGCCTGGAGAATCCCCAGGACGGGGGAGCCTGGTGGGCTGCCGTCTATGGGATCACACAGAGTCGGATATGACTGAAGTGACTTAGCAGCAGTAGCAGCAGCAAGCCAGTTTGAAAGAGAACTCCTATTATTTGAGGCCAAAAGCATACCAGCTGTTATAGACCTTATGGAGAATGTCAAGGGTCTTTGTCATCTGGACTCTGTTCCAGAAGAACCACAGGGACCCATCCTGTAGGAGCAGACCAGTCCTGGCACACAGAGAGCATACGTGAACGTGATCACACACACAAGACATAGGGAGACAACCAAATTCAGGCTGATGCGTAAACATTTAGGGCAACCTTTACTAGGTCAAGGAGAAATGCATGTGAATCTGCCAAAACAGAGCCATTCTGGGAATGCCATCCACTGTGGGCACTTCCCCAAAACTGCCTTTCAAGGAGAAGGCAGACGCTGGGCTCCATTCCTCCCATTCATTCCAATACTTAATTCGAGAATTTGCGCCAAGGGTGGGGAGAGTGGAAGACGAGGTGGCAAGACTGGAATGGGAAGAGGCGTGTCTACCCCACTCAGAGAAACGGAGTTTCATCCACCCAGCGGAACAGCTCCCACAAAGGCTGGCATCTGAATGCCAGCTGGGGGAGGGGGCCAGTCACATGCCGGGGGGGACCCTTTCCCAGGGGGGCCAGCCAGGTCCCCAGCCCCATCAACTCCATGCCACCTCCTGATTCAAAAAAAAATATTCAAGGACAGCATTCTTTAATGTGGAAACTTATGGTTTTACTGATCTGACGTAGAGTAATTGGCTCTTTAGAGAACAAGGCAGACAATAGTGGGCTCGCTCAGGACACGTGGCTGCGAGACAGTCCCTCCAAGCACGGCTTCCCTGACATCCTAACCCTTCCTGCACAGAATTCTGAAGGTCTCTGTCCTTTTTGTGGGCGAAGGGTCTGATCACCAGAGAAGGAAAGGCACAGCCTCCCCGCTGTGGACGTGGAGTCCAAGCATCCCAGACACAGGCCAACCGAGGCCCTGAGACAGTGCTCCTGGGAGAAAGAAAAGCCAGTGACTGGCAGAGAGAAGGAGAAACAGAGAGAGAGACATACACAGGAGACAGAGACGAGGCACCCCACGATGAGCCGTGCGTGAGACAAGACCAGGGCTCTGCTGAGCACAGGACCGTGCAGGGCTAGGCCCTAATCCCAGGCCGGCAGCCGCGGCTGAGGGTGGTCCAGGAGTGACTGGCCGGCCTTGGGATCAGCCGTAAACCAAGCAGGACCCTGCGGGTCCTCCCTGCTTTGCGTGTTATCACACAGTCAGGGGAGCCAGGGAAAGCATGAAAACAAACAGCCTTTATCTTTCCAAAAGGGAAAACAAAAGCCCAGTCCCACCATGAGAGACTGAGCCAGTTACTGGGACACTGAAGATGACAGGTCTTCACGAGGGAAAAGAGCAGAAATCATGCGAAATGTCACATCCGACAGATGCAATCCCCACCGTTCAGGGCTTTGGGGACCTTAAAGAAAGCGCCACAGCCCCAGTGCCTGCTGGAGTCCCCCAGCAGGAAAGGCTGTAAAATCGCAGCTATGGAGGGCTAAGTCTGGGAATCCCTAAACTTCCAGTACAGCTCTTAGAATTAGCAAGCCTAAATGTTTCTAAAAAAGCAGAAAAGAAACCTGCGAAGCTGCGAAAAAACAGGCAGGAATTAACACCCAGCCAAGGAGAACAGGAGGCTGGAAGAAGAGACACATCTCCGGATTGATTAGTTTCCTGAGCACATACTGTGTTCTCACTGACTGATTTAAAATAAAAATTAGAAGAAAAAAAAAAAAAGATGGTGGGGGACAAATGAGATAAGAAACAGGAAGACAGGGTACAGACCAACAGTGGTCCTGGCATCAAACGATGGCTGGGAAGTAAGCCCCTGGTCTACACACAACACAGCAGGCAGGAGCTGAGGGAGGGTCAGGAGCCACCATCTGAACTGTCACCTGTTCATATTCCCTTGGGGCTCAGGCGCCCGCAGGCCTTGTGTTGGCAGCAAACCCGAGATGCAGTTTACCATCTACTCTGAGCTGTACTCTTAGGCCACCTTTGTGAAGACCAGGTTCCAGAGCTCAGGGGCACCACCACTGTGTAGAAAATGCTCGATGCCCCAAGTGGCCACTTAAGCTGCACAACGGCACGGCGCCCTTGAAAGAGAGGACGGGCTCCGTGAAGTCCAAGCTGTCCCTAAACCTAAACTCTTGAGATGTTGTGTGCTGGGGCCTGCATGCGTGCTAAGTCGCTTCAGTCGTGTCTCTTTGTGACCCTTTGGACTGCAGCCCACCAGGCTCCTCTCTGCATGGGGATTCTCCGGGCAAGAATACTGATGTGGGTTGCCATGGCCTCCTCCAGGGGATCTTCCCGACCCAGGGATCAAATTTGAGTCTCTTATGTCTCCTGCATTGGCAGGCAGGTTCTTTGCCACTAGCGCCACCTACGAAGGCCCTGTGTGTTGAAAGCGGGAGGAAAAAGAAAGACAAATAACTTGAGAAGCTGTTCAACACTGGGGATGTTTCCTAGGATGTAAATGTCACAGCTGGGCCAATTCCCCTTCATTCCATGACCTCTCTGTATCTTGAACATCTTCTCTCCATGCTGCAATCACTATGTATTGTAAGAACTTTCACCACCAAGGAAAGGCCAAATTATGTTTGGTCATTATCTGCATAAGGTATGCAGGTGCTGTGGATGGAAGGTTTGTGTCCCCCCAAATTCACATGTTGAAATTCTAACCCTGAAGGTGAAGACGGTTGGCCTTTCTGGATCCTTCAGGGCCAAACCACAAAGCTACTTGACTGTGAACATTTGCTGTCCTTTAGACGTAGGAAGAAGGACCCCAAGGTGGCTCAGAGATCATCCATCAGGGCCATGGCGGGGACAGGAGCAGGATGGCCTCCGCCTTGGTTTCAAAGGGCAAGACCCATGCCCAGCAGGGCCGGGGAGAAGAGTCTGCTGGAGTCTCATGGATTCAACCCCGACTGGGCAAGCTGCGGGGGCAGACCACTGCCCCAGGGGGTCTGGACGGCAGAGCGTCAAGTCCAGGAGGATTATTCTCAAACCCTGAAATCTCATAGTTTGCCTTCCTAAGTTTTGGCCTAGAATTTGTCGCCCCTTCCTTCTTCACAGTCTCTTCTTTTGGGACTGACAGTGTCTGCTCTGCGCCTGGCCGGCTCTCGTATTCTGTAAGCACGGAGCTTGCTTGGCTTTACAGGTTCACAGCGGCTACAGGATGAAATCTTCTGTGTAAGTTGCTCAGTCCACGGTATTCTATCACAGCAGCCTACACTAAGACACAGGTTTTCATATCTTGAAAGGTCTTCACTAAAAACATAAAAATAAAAGTAAAAATCTAAAAGCTTGAGGGGTTGGAGAACTAAACTCAGCTGCCAAATAACTTGGTCATCTAGAATGATCCACTCCCCGAAGGATTCAGAATCATGGTTTTACTGGTTGGATTATTACGATACCAGCAGAACCCACAAAATTACAGAACAGGGAATTCCTTGGTGGTCCAGGGGCTAAGATTCCGTGGTTCCAATGCCGAGGGCCCAGGTTCAATCTCTGGTCGGGTAACTAGATTCCCACATATCGAAACTAAGAGTTTGAAAGGTACAACTAAAAATTCTGCATGCCCCAACTAAGACTCAGCACAGACAAATAAATATAAAAAATATGGAAAAAGAAAATGCTCATGAAAAAAAAAATACTACAGAACAGAATTCCACTGGCAGCATTTTGCAAAACCTGGAAGACTTGCCATGTATTACACAGTGAGACCCCTACATATGGACCTTCAAGTTGTAAACATTCAACGATGCGAACGTGCATTTGTGTGTCCAATCACATAAGTTAGTTCACGCGTCTGGTGTACACTCTCACGTGCGTGCATCCTCTACAAGTGGTTGTGCTTTTGTGTACTTTGCTGTATAGAGTGGGCTTCCCTCAGAGCTCAGTTGGTAAAGTATCTGCCTGCAATGCAGGAGACCCCGGTTCGATTCCTGAGTGGGGAAGATCCGCTGGAGAAGGGATAGGCTACCCACTCCAGTATCCTTGGGCTTCCCTTGTGGCTCAGGTGGTAAAGAATCGCCTGCCACTTTGGGAGACCCCGGTTCAATCCCTGCGTTGGGAAGACCCCCTGGAGAAGGGAAAGGCTACCCACTCCAGTCTTCTGGCCTGGAGAATGCCGTGGACTATACAGTCCATGGGGTCATGAAGAGTCAAACAAGACTGAGCAACTTTCCCTTTCACTTTTCTTTCACTTTCACCGTATAGAGTACAGCGGTCCAGTGGCTTTATTTCAAGCCCAAGGTGTCCAGAAGCAAGTGGGAAAGCAGCCCCGGTATAGCTGGTGCGACTGCACTTCTCAGGCCCCCTTGGTGGCTCAGAGGGTAAAGAATTTGCCTATAATGCGGGAAAACCAGGTTCAATCTCTGGGTCAGGAGGATCCCCTGGAGAAGGGCGTGGCAGCCCACTCCAGAATTCCAGCCTGGAGATTTCCATGGACAGAGGAGCCTGGAAAGCTATAGTCCATGGGATCACAAAGGGTCGGACACAACTGAGCGACTAACACGCTGTACTTTTCAAAGTACTGTACTCTGAGACTAACAATGCTTTATCTTTTGGATTTATTTTTTAAAATGTTATTTGAGTGAATAACACAAATAACAAATTATAAATCTATTATAGCAATGTACTATGTAGCCGAATGTATTAGCTGGGTACCTAACGTTGTTGAATTTATGAACAAACTGGACATACGAATGCACATCCAGGGGACTTTCCTGCGTACTGTGATTTATAAGAAGCAAGTATTTGATTTTTGTCCCCTTTCTGGAACTGAGTTCTAAACTCCTGGAATTTCCTAAGTGGTAAGAGTCTTTTGTTACGTGAATGAAGCGGCTCCGGAAGGAGGCCAGTGGAGCCAACAAGGTGATTAGAGATAGGAACCCTCAGTCCCGCCCTGACCTCTGGGGATAGGGGAGGGGCTGGCAGGCAAATTAATTGCCAATGGCCAACGGTCTAGTCAAGGCTATGATTTTTCCAGTAGTCATGTATGGATGTGAGAGTTGGACTGTGAAGAAGGCTGAGCGCCGAAGAATTGATGCTTTTGAACTGTGGTGTTGGAGAAGACTCTTGAGAGTCCCTTGGACTGCAAGGAGATCCAACCAGTCCATTCTGAAGAAGGTCAGCCCTGGGATTTCTTTGGAAGGAATGATGCTCAAGCTGAAACTCCAGTACTTTGGCCACCTCATGTGAAGAGTTGACTCATTGGAAAAGACTCTGATGCTGGGAGGGATTGGGGGCAGGAGAAGGGGACGACAGAGGATGAGATGGCTGGATGACATCATGGACTCGATGGACATGAGTCTGAGTGAACTCTGGGAGTTGGTGATGGACAGGGAGGCCTGGCGTGCTGCAATTCACGGGGTCGCAAAGAGTCGAACATGACTGAGCAACTGAACTGAACTGAACTGAAAGATTTCATCAGTCATTACCAACGTGATGAAACTTCCATAGAAACCTAAAACGATAGAGCTCAGAAAGCTTCTGGGTTGGTGAGCATGTGGAAATCAGGTGCAAATGGTGCCCCGAGAAAGCATGGAAGGGGCTCCCCCCTTCCCACCAAGCATCTCTGCGTCTGGCTGTCGGTTAACATTCTCAGTCATCTAGTGAGTAAACTGGTCTCCCGAGCTGTTCTAGCAAATTAATCAAACCCGAAGAGGAGGTCACAGGAACCCCTGATCTACAGCCATTGTGTCAGAAGCACAGGGGACACCCTTGGACTTGTGACTGGCATCTCAGTGGAGGCAGGAGCAGCCGGTTGGAACTTAACCTGCGGAATCCAATCTATTCCCAGGCAGACAGCGTCAAATTGAGTAGAACTGCAGGATGCCCAGCTGATGTTCAGCAATGGACACCACCCCTCCACACCCACACACACAATGGAATTGGTATTGGAATCCTATCACCAGGGTGCAGCTCCAGGTAGCATCGGTAACATTCATAATGAGCTCTGTATATTACAGATTATACTCTACTGAGTAGATGGGAGGATGGAGAAGAAGCACATCTTAAATCATCCTATTTAAAACCTGAGCACGGCCCATGGAGCACAACTGGCAAAAAAAAGACTGCAACAGTTACAAAATACCCTAAATGTTAAAGAAGCAGGATACAAAAAGTGAATATTTAGAAAATCACCTGCAGAGAATAAATAAAGGATATTCCAGGGAGGAAGTACTGAACCAGAATAAAAAAAAAAATAATATAACTTGTTAGGGACCATTCAGAGGAAAGGGGTGAATCTTAAGTGTGGCAGAATACTAAATTAGTTTTTAAACCAAGGCTTTTGCCTCACTCCATAACACTGAAAGAGGAAAATGTCACAATAATCATTTTTTTAACCTGATAATGGAAATTCATATCCCAGAAAAGTTTCCAGTTAAAGACAGCAAGTTATTTAAGTAATATTCATTAAAGCACTGACCCCATCCTTAGCAAAAAGGAGTAAATGAGCAGTAACTGCGTATTTTACAACTCGGCTGATAATAGCAAAAACAGCAACAAGAACAACAGTTGACATTCACTGAGCGCTTATGATTTGTCAGCCACTGTTCAGAGTATTTTACGGCATTAATTCAGTTTACTCTTACCGCTGTACTTCTCTCCATTTCAGACAGAAATGTCTTAAAGAGGGACAGAGGCGACAGAGCTAGGAATGGCGGAATGGGCAGTCTGCCTCCAGAGCCTGTTCCCCTAGTCACCACGCAACGTTCAGATTCTTTTTTTTATTCCACCTGCTAGTTTCATCTTCTAGATGACATGCATCTCAAAAATACCAACAAGGACACAATGGACAGGAGAAATGTGATAAAGCATTACATCACTTACCATTGGGGAAAGCTAATACACTGATGATAAGAAAGAAGAAAATTACAGAGAGTATGCCCCTCCAGATGTTGTCTTCTGGGACAGAGTCATCCCTGAAAACAGAAAAGCAACACTGAGTGTTATTTTTGAATCTACAGTCAGTCTAGAAGGAGTACGAGTTCCATGTTCTAAAAAACTGGGGATTGCTAACTTTATTTTGCTGAGCTAAGCCATTACATTCACTATTTACTATGGTATTTCCTCGGAGAAGATGATGGCACCCCACTCCAGTACTCTTGCCCGGAAAATCCCATGGATGGAGGAGCCTGGTAGGCTGCAGTCCATGGGGTCTCGAAGAGTCAGACATGACTGAACAACTTCCCTTTCACTTTTCACTTTCATGCACTGGAGAAGGAAATGGCAACCCATTCCAGGGACAGGGGAGCCTGGTGGGCTGCCGTCTATGGGGTTGCACAGAGTCGGACATGACTGAAGCGACTTAGCAGCAGCAGCAGCATGGTACTTCCTAAAATAATACAGCCCTCATAGTAAAGTCCAGTTCTTATGATAAAAGCATTGTCAGCCTTACACCCCAACACACGTTCTACTCAGACAAGCATTTAAGAATCATTCTTTTACAAAGGGGTTTCCCAGGTGGCTCAGTGGTAAAGAATCCACCTGCCAATGCAGGAGACCCAGGGGACACGTGTTCAATCCTTGGATCGGGAAGATCCTCTAGAAAAGGAAATGGTAACTTGCACCATTCTTGCCTGGGAAATCCCATGGACAGAGGAGCCTAGTGGGCTACAGTCCATGGGGTCTCAGAGACTCGGACATGGCTGAACACACACACACACAAAGATGACCTTCACTCTGTGGCGGAAAACTGTTCAGGAATCAGAAAGGAAGCATAATATTATGAAACCTGCAAGCCCCAGAGCCCATGCTCCACAGCAGAAGCCAGTGGAACGGGGAAACCCAAGCACCACAACTAGAGAGTGGCCCTCATCTGTCGCAACTAGAGAAAAGCCCACACGAAGACCCAGCACAGCCAAAAATAAATTAAATAAAAATTATTTCAAAAAACAAGGAGGAAGGACATGAGCCAATGAGATTACACAGTCACTTGTCAAAATATGGGCGGTTGGCTATCCAAGGGATGAACAAAACGGGGCAGTGTAACGCCACCAGAAAGCACTAGTAAAAAATGTCAAAGGAAAAATGAAGAGGAAACAAAAGACCAGATTTAAACTTGTATTTAAATTCTAAACATAAGAATTGTAAAGAAGGAGACAAGCTGCTCCGCCCTGCTCCAGCCTGGTCATTCCTCATGTGTTACTGTGTAGAACTCCTCCATAACCCCAGTAAACTGAAATGATTACATCTGTTGGTTTATATGTTATCTGTCTTCTCTGAAGAAAGTAAACTCCTAAAGGCAGGGAATTATTCACACCTGTATTCACAGAGCCTGGGGACACAGTAGGCCCTCAATATATTTCTGGAGTGATTATTATGGAAGAAAATTTACTGTTTTACAATGAAGTAAAATTCCCCAGGGGCCTCCCTGGTGGCTCAGTTGTAAAGAATACACCTGCCCACATAGGAGATACAGGTCCGACTCCTGGGTTGGAAAGATCCCTGGAGAAGGAAATGACAACCCACTCCAGTATTCCTGCCTGGGAAATCCCATGGACAGAGGAGCCTGGTGGGCTGCAGTACAGGGTTGCAAAAGAGTCTGACATGATTTAGCGACTAAACAACAAAAATCCCCAAAATGGAAATTTTCTTACCATTGATGGCGAAAATTTTAGGTTTTAACAGTTTACCTTAATAAAGAAGATTCTAATAACATATCTGGGGCTCAGAGAAGCAAACAAAAGTAGGAAAACAGAAAAACAACTGGAAGATTTTCTGAAGTATTGATAATTTTCGAGAAGCTTGGGAGAGGGAAGGTCAGTGTTCCAGTTTAGAAAGAAGTAGGATAAGTAAGAGAAAATATGAGAAGAAACACAATGGAATGACATAGTTTAGAGATGGTGAAACTGGTAGCAATACATTTAAAAATGATCAGAGAAACTGGGTTTATCTGGAGGAGGACTGTCTACAGTGAAAGTTTTCAAAAGACAAATGTTAAATTAAGATTGAATGTTACTAAAGGAAAAAGGTCAAAAAAGAATCTTAGACAAAAACCAAGTTTGCATAAAAAAAAAGATCTTGAGTATCAGAATATACACATGAAAAGGTATGGGATGAAGCAATTATTACCTCAGTAAGGACTGAGTCCTGGGTGGTGGTTTAAAAGTGTTAACTTAAGTACCAACTCCTGTTTAGGCCGCTAAGTTTCTGCACCCAATGAAATTATTTCCAGACTTATAATAAGACCGAACATAAGGTTCTGAAATAAGATGTCATACAGGTCTTAAATGTCTCCTAGACCATCACATAGCCAAACAGTACTGAACTCATCCTGGACAAACAACACTTGGTGGTTAGGTTCAGAAATCTGATTACAAAACCATTCTTTACAGTAGGACAGACTTCTTGTAGCAAAGTGCCATCTTATTTTAGTAGTCATCCTAACAATTACACATTTGCCCAGAGATTATAAACACAACTTTAAAATGCCAGGCTGATCATCCTAGGGCACTTGCCATGCCCTTTGGCTTAGGTAGGGGAGCCCTGTATCCAACTCCCAGGAACATTAGCTTTTACTGAAGAAGGGCTACAAACAGCGGGGGTGGGGACACAACGTCCTCATTCAGACCAAGTCACACTACTGATACTGCTAATGATGACAGCCAGGGTAACAGGTCCTGTCTATCAAGGATCTGCTGTGTGTCAGGCATTGAACAGGCAGTTTCTACACATTATCTCTAATTGTCACAATCCATCTGCAATATGGGCTGTTATCAACCACATCTTACAGATGAGGTAACAAAGGTCACATAGGTTTAGTAACTTTCTCAAGATTGTGGAGCTAAGAAGTTGCAGAGCCAGCTTCAAAACCAGGCCTGCTAGACTCTGAAGATAGTGATCTTTCCCCTTTGCCAAACTGCCTTATGAAAACTTACCTGTCACCCTAAATCCCACGTGACTCATGGGCATGCAATTGGTAAGTCACAAAATAAAAGCAAGGCTAAAATGAGCAACTGTGGCCGAGGAAAAGAAGATAGAGGCTCATAACTCATGCCTCGTACCAAAATACATTCTAGATGACTCAAACAACTAAAAGTAAAAACAAAACAAAATTCTAGAAAAAAAAAATGATGGTAGAACTAAAAAAAAAAAAAAAAAACCACCTATGCTGCTGCTGCTAAGTCTCTTCAGTCGTGTTAGACTCTGTGTGATCCCATGGACAGCAGCCCACCAGGCTCTCCTGTCCCTGGGATTCTCCAGGCAAGAACACTGGAGTGGGTTGCCATTTCCTTCTCCAATGCAGGACAGTGAAAAGTGAAAGACACCACAACCTCAGGGTGGGGAAAGCCTTTCTAAAGCATAATACAAACCCCCGAGGTCACAAAGGAGAAAGCTGACAAATTTGCATGACAAAGAAATCAGTAACAAAGTCCAAGGAAAAGTGATAGGTAAACTTGGAAAAAATATTTGCAACTCATATGAGGCAAAGGGTTAACTTGCCTAATTACAAAGCTCTCCCTACCAAATCAATTAACAGAAAGAACAACAAATGGACAGAGAAAAACAAATAGAAAAGTGGACAAAGGATATGAAGAGACAGTTCACTGAGCAAAAAAATCCAGAAGCTCTCAGGCAAGTAAAAAAAAAGATGCTCAATCATGTTCATGGTAAGATATGGACACACTGGAACAATACAGAGACCACTTTTATCTACTTTATCCCTGATGGCTCAGATGGTAAAGAATCTGCCTGCAATTCAGATTCAATCTCTGAGTCAGGGAGATCCCCTGGAGAAGGGATGGGCAACCCACTCCAGTATTCTTGCCTGGAGATCCCCTGGAGAAGGGACGGGCAACCCACTCCAGTATTCTTGCCTGGAGAAGCCCATGGACAGAGGAGCCTGGTGGGCTTTCAGTCCACAAGGATAAAAAGAGTCGAACACGACTGAGTGACTAACGTGACTCTTCCTTACCTTATGGAAAAAGGCAAGAAATTGATAAACAGGTATTCTCACACACTACCTTTATGGGGGGCCATTTGACAACACATTAATTTATAAATGCACATACTCTGTGACTCAGCAATTCCATGTACGAGAATATATCTCACAGATATACCCTCATTTATGCAAAAATGACATATGTACAAGGCTGCTCACCATAGCGTTGTATGTTTTAGCAAAACAAGGAAACAACTAAAAGAGACATTAAAAAATTACGGCTCTGGCTCACAAGCAAGTACTTGTTGCTGTTCAGTCCCTCAGTCGTGTTTGATTCTTTGTTAACCCCTTGGACTGCAGCACATCAGGTTTCCCTGTCCATCACCAACTCCCGGAGCTTGCTCAAACTCATGTCCATAGAGTTGGTGTTGCCATCCAACCATCTCACCCTCTGTCATCCCCTTCTCCTCCTGCCTTCAATCTTTCCCAGCATCAGGGTCTTTTCCAATGAGTCTGCTCTTCATATCCAGCAGCAAAAGCATTGAAGCTTCAGAATTAGTCCTTCCAATGAATATTCAGGACTGATCTGCTTTAGGATGGACTGGTTGGATCTCCTTGCAGTTCAAGGAACTCTCAAGAGTCTTCTCCAACACCACAGTTCAAAAGCATCAATTCTTTGGTGCTCAGCTTTCTTTATAGCCCAACTCTCACATCCATACATGACTACTGGAAAAACCATAGCTCTGACTAGACAGACCTTTGTCAGCAAAGTAGGCAGCCATAAAAACAATGAAGATGCTTTTAATTAACTGGTACAGAGTAATTTAAGAGATCATGAAGTAAACAAAGCAATTTGCAGAACAGGAGTATAGTAAGCAACTTTTTGTGCAAAACAAAGAGCACGCGTAGGTATACGTAACTTCTAACTTGTGCTCCGAGCTCCACAGGGTGTCTGGAAATCCACCCAAGAAATGGTCACTCTGTTTTATCCAAAGAGAATAAATGAAGAGTTGGGGGAGACTTCTCATCATAAACCCAGTGGAATATCTTGGATTTTAAGCAATGCAGATATATTACTTTCCAAAAAGTGGATTATACATCAACATTAAATTTGTAAGAACTTGAGATCGGCGATAAACAATGAAGCTGCAAATTTGTAAATTCTGAGCAATCTTACTAGAAAGATGGGATCAAAGAATGGCCTAGTTTGGGGAGTTAAAAAAAGAAAAGGAAAAAAAGGTCGATTAAATCTGAATAAAATAGCAGCGAGTCTGAAAAGTTGGCCATTTTATATTTGCCTAATAAGAAAAAAAAAAGTATCAAAGACGGACAGCAAGCTCTTTGGTAAAACTGAAAACATGTGTACAAGAAGATCACACTCCTGTGATCAAAGACCAAAGGGTAGGCCGGTGAGTGAAAGAAGAAATCTGAGTCAGATCAGACCAGGGTCCCCACTAGGCCTTCTGAGTTTCCTGAGAGCAGAGAGGGCACCCGCACAGTGCCTACAAAAGGTGGGTGCATTGAAAGAACGGAATGGGTGACTGAGGAGGCTGCCCCCCGCCCGCCAGCCTCCCCACTAGCCGACCGGGGCCACTCTGTGAGACCCTCAGCTCCCCGTCATCCAGAGACCTAACCACACGCCAAGGAATACGGACATTTTCCATAGTTAATCATGAAAAGAAACTTGGCGGCAAAGGTTACAAAGACCACACCACGGATTCTAGAGACCTTCCGTCAGAGGACGAGAAGCATCTGTCTCCTGAGATCCACTGGGTCTGTGCCTCTCAGAAGGCTAGCTATAGCTGCCTTCTGCATGTTAGTTCTCTTAATCTTCCTAACACCCTTGAAGGGGGAAATGATCACAATCTGCATTTTACTGACCCCAAAGGCTAAGTGTTTTCCCCTTTAGGAGGCTGTTCAGTGCAGTGACAAGGAGGACAGGTTTGTGGCCAGACAGCCTGGGCCTGAATTCTGAATTCACACTATCAGCCTGTGTGACCTTGGGCAAATTATCCAGCCTCTCTGTGCCTTGGTTTCCTCCTCAGTATATCACAGGAGAGTTAACAGTTCCATCTCACTGGGTTGCTGTGAGGATAAAATAACTTAACACATGTGAGGGACTTAGAACAGTGCCTGGCACAGATGGCCTGTCAGTTATTAATTTGTAATTTCTGCCCACTCATTCCCTCAGCTAGCCGACACCTATCGTTGTGGACAAAGATGAACAGACACAGTCCTGACTCTAAGAGAATCGTGAAGCAAAGCACAATAAGACACAAAAATTAAATAATTATCTTAGTATAACTTTGGCCTGAGAGAAAAGTTTTTAATTTGCTGGAACAGCCTCTGATTAACCCAACAAAACCCCCTAAACCTAAAAAAACCACCCCAATCATTCACATAAGATTGACCCGTTTGTGGATTTGGTACCAATCTCCTCAGGCTTTGCCAGGGGGCAATATGGGTCCCACTTTCCAAGGAAGCTTGTAATCTGCAGTCAGGGCTGCCAGAGCCCCATCTTGACTTTTGCTGGTCTCAGGATTCTTGCTCAACTAAGACATTTTGCTTTACGGCAACAAAAAATAAGAGGACTTCAGACTTAGAACTGCAAGGCTATAGCAGCGCCCTGACCTCTTTGCTAGGTTCTCTGAGACTCCTAACAATAGGCACCTCGGTCTTGGAGCTGCTGAACTTTCCAAAGGCCTTTCCCAGCTGCCATTTGGTTGAACCACTCCACAGTTCTCGAGGGGAGTATTATCATTACTTGGAGGATGAGGAAAATAAAGCTCTTGCTTTATCTTGCCCACAGTTACAACAAACAGAGGCAGAATGAAGTAGGTGCCTGGGCTTCTGGAATGCTGGCTGGAGGTCAAGATTGCTACACTGACCCATAGAGCTCAGGAAGGCAAAGTTATTTTCCCCTTGCTCTGCTAAATTTAGGAGGTGTTCCAGCAGCAAGCTGGGGTAGCCCTGACCATACAGAGCAAAAACACCAAATGGACAGGCTACAGGAAAATTGTCATTTAAGATCCCTTCTCATTCACCTGCAGCAGCTCCAGCGCCCAGCACAAGGCCTGGCACAGAGCAGGCCTTCTCAACGTGGTGGGTGCCAGAGAGGGGAAGAGGCCAGGGTGGAGCAGATGCATGACCCAGGGAACGCAAGGAGGTACCACGGCCTAGGCCCAGAGGTGCCCTGCAGGTGATTCTTCTGCCTCGGTGCCGACCAGCCAGGGACTGAAATACCTCACGCCACCCTGTTTTAGTGCAGGTAACTACCCAAGAGAGAGGCTTCCCCAGTGACTCAGTGGTAAAAATCTGTCTGCAATACAAGAGACATGGATTCGATCCCTGGGTTGAGAAGATTCCCTGGAGGAGGAAATGGCAACCCACTCCAGCATTCTTGCCTGGGAAATCCCATGGACAGAGGAGCCTGGTGGGCTACGGTCCATGGGGTTGCAAAAGAGTCGGGCATGACTTAGTGATTAAACAACAACTACCCACGACAGAACCCGAAAAGCAGGACAAGTGAAAGGAAAGCCCTAACATTTTTTTAACAAAGGTTTGAACACAAAAAGCTTTGGCCTCGGATTTTAAAACTTGAACAGGCTGCAGGCAGTGAGCAAAAAGACCAGGGACAACAAGCAAACTTTCCACTCTACACAATCTTTAACCATGGCGGTCTCCCTGGGGCCAAGAAGGTTAAGGAATCCTTAATCGTGACTCCTAAATGCGGAGTTGGTTGTCCCCTCTCCCCCTGCCATCTTCTCCTTTCCATCTCTTTAATAGGAATCTCTGAAACTGAGACACAAAGATAGGGTCATGTTCAGGAGGCTACGCACTGTTAAGGAGCCTCTCTCCCAATGGAAAATTCAGTCTCGAGTTACAAAGTGGACCAATGTTAACTAACTTTGACATTAGCTTTGAAGACCACATTCATTTCATTTTGTAAAATGTTAAAGATTCTTTCTGAGAATTAGAGCTGAAATAGCAACTGACAGAGAAGAGTGATATTTTTTGAAAATTCATATTGTATAAATGATTTTTTATATTTGACTCATTTAGCATTTTACTGGGTGTGTATTCTGCAATGATTAAGATATCTGCCCTCAATAAATTAATATAAAAACAAATATTATAATAGGAGAGAGAAATACTAATAAAAGACATTTGGAAGTATAGTAAGTCCCATACCTACAAAGCTTCAAGTTTTGAACATCCAGAGATGTGAAATGTGCATTCCATCAACATCAGGCCTGAGTGAAACTGAAGCCTGCCGTCCAATTGCGTTAGCTGGGTATCTTGGCAAATTCTGGACTTCTGAACAAACTGGACTTATGAATGCATCCTTGGAGGAACCCATTCATATGTAGGAGACTTATCTGTACATAAACACTTCTTCCTCTGAGCTTCCAGGAACCACCAAGAAAGGGGTCTGGCAGGGGACCATCAGGAAGGTTGCCAGGGATGCCATGGGCTCGTGGGCAGGCAGAAGGCACTCTCAAGTCAGAGGGAGGTACCAGCCTGGCACCAGGTGTGGGGCTGCCTGGGCTGGCAGCGTGTGCTGTGTACAGTGGAGGCAGGTGTAAGGCCCTATAATGAAGGCCCTCAGGGGCCAGCAGGCACTCCCTACCGGTGATAGAGATCTAGGGAAAGACTGTAAGTAGATGGACGGGATCAAGATCTTGACTTTAAAAGGTTGTGAGGAAAGCAGTGTGGAGGATGGTCTGAAGTGAAGGGCAGTCAAGGCCTGGGCGTGTCTTATGCCAAAGAGCTGGGGTTTGTGAGCTAAAGCCTGGGCATGGCAGAGGAGGACAGCTCTGAACGCTACTGAGGCCTGGCTGGACCTGGTGAAGATAAGCTAGATGGACTCCAGGATGCCGGAGACCTGCGCTGGGCAGAACATGGGCTGCTGACTACACTGAGTGCAACCGAGGGCTCAGGAAGCAGTCCTTGCTGCCTGAACGAGCCTTCGGCTTTCACATTTGTTGACCCTAAAAAGCCTGTGAACATCCCTACAGAAATCTGGGGCGAGAGGGATTCTATCACAAGACAAACTGCATTGTCACTGGTAATAGAACTACATATAAAGTGCTAGACACTAGGCAGCAGTACCAGGCGTGCACCTCTCCAAGGTAAGCATCAGCTAAACCAAGTAGCTCTGTGTGTCGCCCAGGTGCTTATTTACCCCAGAGAAATATATATTATATACATTACCCCATGACACACATTACCCCAAAGAAATATGACACAAAGAAATGTATATATATGTATATCTTTGGGGTCTACACAAAGACCCCAAAGAAATATGACACCTTTTCCCTTTCGAGAAATGAATAATTTTATCAAGGACATGCACGCATGCATGCATGCTAAGTCGCTTCAGCCGTGTCCGACTCTGTGCAACCCTATGGACAGCAGCCCACCAGGCTCCTCTGTCCACAGGATTCTCTAGGCAAGAACACTGGAGCGGGTTGCCATTTCCTTCTCCAATTAAGGACATAAAACACCAGAAATAAGGATAAGAAAGGATGTAAAGAGGTGCTTATTTTAATCCAATAAAACACCCGTGACTTACATAGGAAGTGAGGAAGAGAAATGTTAAGAGGGTTAACTGGACCTCTTTAGAGGGGGCCTAACACAGGGCACGCCTCTCCCTCCAGGGCTGGTGTCACCCAGCACACAGCTGCCGTGGACAATCACTTAACGTTGCTGGTGTCCGGGAACAAGGACAGCCAAGGCCTTCTGTTATTGGGGAAGAAAGAACACGCTGTACCTAAAGGAAATAGGCTCGAGACAACTGAATCAGCAGTATCAGGAGACAGTTTCTAATGGGAATTGATATGGTCTAAAGGGAAAAAAGAGGGAAGGCTGGCAGGTCTCCAGGAGGGAAGAGACACAGAAGGTGGAACTATGCCTCCAAGTAACATCAAGAAAAGCTGGAGCTCCAGAGCCGCTCAGGGAAATGAGGCGAAAACCACTATCACGAACAAGTAGAAATCAATCGATCGAAAGTCTGGCCATGTGCCTGCCCTCATCCGCCTCCTCAGTCCCACATTAAGGAGAAAAACTAGCCCAGGTGAGTGGATGACCCCTTCTGAACAGGAAGCTGCAGGAAGGCAATCTCTTCTGGGCAAGTGATGACTTTTGCTGGACAAGTGTCACTGGAGAGAATGATTTCACTATTTTACTGCCAGGCGCCTCTTGAGGAGAGAGCAACCTGTTACCAATGAGATCTAGTAAATTTTGGCATTTTCAAATCTAAAGCCCAAGTGTCTGAAACTAAGGCTATTCAACATGTCCAAGTTTACCAACCTATGAAAGGCGAGCTCAGAGCTTAAGACAAAGGTTCTCCTAGCCCCACGTTGGCTGAATACACTTTTATAAGACATATGCCGAGGCATTTGATTTCTAAAACTGGTTACCTTAAAATGTGGCAAAGTGAGCTTTTTCCGATCTTAGGCAGCAGGATTCAATAGCATCTGGCTTTACTGTGAATGACAGTGAGTTGGCCTAGCTGCCATTTAACAAAAGCACTACTGGACGAATACAAACTTGTCTTGGACTTCTGTGTAAGGCACCTAACCCTTGCAATCCCAAATTCTTGCTGTGTCTCTGCACCATGTGTCATGACCCAGGTAGTGTTTCATGCATACTGGTAATCTGACACCGGGAAAGTATTCTACCCCTGGCTCTCTTCAACTACTGGTTTTTGAAAAACAAACTTTAAGACATATTTTTAAAGTTTTACGGAAAGAACTGCACTGAACAGTCACCAACTCAAACCCTGTTGTAAAATAAGGTTCTTACTGCAAAAGAGCACAAAATGATTAATCTTCATTTAAGAAGTCATTACTTTCAATCTTTATGGAAGAAGACAGAGTGATCACTGTAATGTCTCAGTTTAAAGGGTCACAAATCACTACAAAAAATGAGTAAGACAGTAAGTACTAATTGTACTAATGGTGCTTATGATTTTATATAACATGAAACTTGTTTTGAAGTAGTTCTTTAAGGTATAATTTCTGTCTCTGTGAAATTAGTGGGAGAAGTAAAATCATAATCAATTTTAGAAAAGACCATAGCCTACAGTTCAGATTATGCCTTTTCTATTACTTTTGACAAGCTGTTAAAATTCATACTCATTTCTTATACTCTCACTGCTGTAATTTATTGAATGCTTTGGCAGGACATGCTGTAAAAGGGAACTTCCAGAAGAATGTGACTTTCTGTATTAGAAAAGAGGAAGAGAAATCTGTTCTGAAAAGGCCTAGAATAATAAGGTAAAAGGTTGAAACACACTGCTCATTCTTGCTTCTTCTTATTTAAAGTAAAATAGCATAATTACTTTTCTAATTTCCAAAGAAACTCCTGTACTAACTCCATCCTTGCCAAGCCACATGAGACAAAGTAAAACTGAAGTTAATATGAATCAGGCATGTATGTTCTCCAGGCAAAGCATTGTCCGTTCTTCCAAAGTCTTTATTCTTTTTCTTAATTATAGAGCACACCACACCCTCACTCAATGAAAAATCTAATTTACAAGGCAGCAGCACCCAATGAAATGATGTAATAATAATAGTTAACGTTTACTGAGCAATTACTATTCATTATGCGTTGAGTCAAGAACCCAACGACAAAGCAGGAGACCTGAGTCATGGGTTCAGTCTCTGAGTCGGGAAGATCTCCTGGAGCAGACAATAGCAATCCACTACAGTATTCTTGCCTGGAGAATCCCATGGACAGAGAAGACTGGCGGGCTACAGTCCATAGAGTCACCAAGACTTAGCACCCACAAGCTAAATACAGATTATCTAAAAAGATGAACATTTAAAATGAAATCCTATCAGGTATTACTAAATATTTTCACTCTATGTACTGATAAGCAAGCAAGGGCTAAGCAATATTAAATGGCCACAGAGACACAGACACTAGGTGGTAAAATCAAGTGACATGATAAGTATTTGAGGATAACCATAATTAGGGACAAGACTTCTCTCCAAAGCTTATTCTTGGTTGGATACTCTGAAAATATCTGTCCTTACGCCACAGCAGAGAATTCACAGAATATTTTACCATAAAAGTAGCTGTTTCCCTCAATCATTAATTGTTTCATATGCTTTGTGCCTTTAGATAGATTCACACAAATAGATAAACACTTACAAAATAAGAACCTAGAGTTAAATGGATTGTGGAGGAAAGGAACAAGTGTGATGTAGGAGGACATTATCAGTTTTATGAAAATCTGAAAAAGTTGCATTGATTCTCAAGGGAGATACCATTGGCACTTGCATGTATACAAGTGTGTAGGTGCACACGTGTGCCTGTGAGTCAGGGACAATTCTTTGTCTTAAATGCTATCCCTGGCGTTTACACATTTAGCATCCTTAACCCTCACCTGCTAAATATCAGAAGTTCCCTCAATGCTGAGGTCACCAAATATACTCCCTTACAGTTTCTGTGGATGGGCTGAAAACCACTGATTGTTGGATAAATATATTAGGAGAGAAGAAAGGTCTGTCCAGTCAAAGCTTTGGTTTATCCAGTAGTCATGTATGGATGTGAGAGTTGAACTATAAAGAAAGCTGAGCGCCGAAGAATTGATGCTTTTGAATTGTGGTGTTGGAGAAGACTCTTGAGAGTTCCTTGGACTGCAAGGAGATCCAACCAGTCCATCCTAAAGCAGATCAGTCCTGAATATTCATTGGAAGGACTGATGCTGAAGCTGAAACTCCAATATTTTGGCCACCTGATGCAAAGAACTAACTCATTTGAAAAGACCCTGATGCTGGGAAAGATTGAGGGTAGGAGGAGAAGGGGACAACAGAGGATGAGATGGTTGGATGGCATCACTGACTCAATGGACATGGGTTTGGGTGGACTCCGGGAGATGGTGATGGACAGGGAAGCCTGGCGTGCTGCAGTCCATGGGGTCGCAAAGAGTCAGACACGACTGAACTGAACTGGGCCTGAGTTTGAGTAAATTCCGGGAGTTGGTGATGGACAGGGAGGCCTGGCGTGCTGCAGTTCACGGGGTCGCAAAGAGTCAGACACGACTGAACTGAACTGCACTGACGTTAATCATGCATCATGTGCTAGGTACTCTGTTAAATACATTCACACATGTTCATTTAATCCTTATAACTTATTAGGTAAGGACTTATTTTATCTCCACTATACAGAGGAGAATTCTGAGGCTCAGAGAAAGGCTCAACAACTTAACCAAGGTCACACAAATAGTCTTGTGACCAGTAGTCTGGCTCCAAAACTCCACATCTCTAGGTTAGTGCTTAAGCATGGTTGGTATAAAGACACATTTTTTTCGTTAAAGAGGTTCATTCAGAAAATATGAACCCTTATAAGCAGGACCCAAGGTATACCTGTCCTTCAGGCATGAATCAGTTCCTTGGCTTGGGGCTGAGGGACCTCATGTTCAGTGAGGTAGCTATAAGCCGTGGGCCAACAAGAGCTGGACGGGGTAGCTCCTAGGCACAAGTGTACATCAGAAGTGCTTTGAGTGAGTGTGCATGTATGTTTTCAGGCGCTAAGAGAGTTGTGCTATAATGTGTGTGGTGTGCGTGTTTTATTTAACCCTTTCCATAGCATCTACAACGCCCCGGGCATTGCTACAGTGGCCTGACAATGTCTCACTTCAGCATGTATGCCGGGATAAGAACAGAACAGAGCGGGCACCGTGTGTTGTGTAATGGGCTGGTGTCTGTGTGGCAGTAATGGAATGTTGGCTGTGATGTGTGTGCGCATGGCTGGCAGTTTGTGTTGTGGTACAAGCGGTCGTGTTAGGGGCTGCAGGAAGGGTTATGCGAGACGACCGGCGTACAACGCACAGTGGAATGCATTTTTGTGGGCAGGTAGTGCTGAACCCTGGAGGAGTTCGGCGGGGAAGGTCTGGGTTACGTCCCGGGCCTGGGCATGGCGCGTGAAAGACGCCCGTAGACTGGGGTGTTTGCAGCGGGGACATGGGTGCTGCAAGTGGTGCATACCAGATGATTCATGCGGTGCGCTAGGCGGGGACGGAGGCCCGAGAGGAGGGGGCCGGTGTCGTGATGCGTGGAGAGGGGAGCGATGCTGGGAGCCAGGGAGGAGGGAGGGAGGGCGATGGCGCCAGCCGGGCCACGCGTGTTCCCGGGGTGGCCCGAGGCGCTGCATGGGGAGAGGCGGTATGAGGACAGGCGTGAGGGTGGGTGGAGGATGGACGTGGGTCGCAGGGAAGGGACGAGCGCCGGTTCCCGAGGGTTGGTAGGGGAGCGAAGCTGGGTGTGCTCGGGGGCAGAGCCGCCGGCGAGCGAGCCCGCGCGCGGAGCAGAACGAGCCCGCTTCCTCTCCCAGCCATGGCTCTCCCCGCCCCCCGCCCCGCCGCGTCCCCAGCCAGCCCCTTCCCCTTCGCCCTCGGGCGCGCCCCGGCCGCCCCGCACCTGGTGAAGGCGAAGTACATGAGGCTGACGATGGTGAAGCTGAGCAGAGTGATGGTGTGCGGCCGGTAGAAGAAGTCGATGGTGATGTCCTCCACTTGCTGCTCGTTGATCATCCGGAAATGCATCTTGTAGTTCACATCGTCTTTACTCAGGGTCCGGCTCCCCACGCAGGACGCCATGGCCCGCCTCCCGGTCCCGCGGCGCGGCCCCGGCCCGCAGAGGCTGGGAGCCTGGGGTCGGGCAGCGGGGGGCGGACGAGCCGCAGCGGGCAGGCGGGCTGCCGGGCCGACGCCGGGGCCGGGTTGGGTGAGCAGCTCGGGCGGGGCGAGCCGCGGGCGGGGCCGGCGCGGGCGGGGCGGGGCCGGCGCGGTCCACGAGGCCTCGGGCGGCGGGTGGACCCGGCTCGCCGGGCCGGGGCCCCCGGGAGGGGCGTCCGTAGGGACGTGCGGCGCCTTCCCAAGCCCATCGCAAGGGTCTGCGGCGCCCACAGGGGACGGAGACCCTGTGTCCCCCGCGGCCGGCTCTGTCCACTCCGCCGCGCGCCGCCCGCTCCCCACCCGCGCAGCTGCGCCGATGGTCTGGCCCGCTCCGGCCGCAGCCCACGTGGGCCGGCGGGCGAACGAGCGCCGGCTGGCAGAGCGGCGCCGAGGGGCGGCCCGCGGGTCCGGCTGGGTGAGCGGCGAGGGCCTGGCCACAGGTAAAGGGGGCGCGCTCCCTGCCCGGGGGCTCCAGGTCCGGCTCCCACCACCCTTCTCCTCCTCGGCTCTAGGCCGCGCCCCTGAACCGCGTGGCCTCGTAGGCCTTCGCGGCCCCGCGGAGGGTAAGCGATGTTTTTTTTACCCTTGGCGGGTGAGAAGGGCGCGCCGCGACGCTGGTGTGTTTAGCGCGCTTTGCCCGGGCGGTTGGGGGCGCTGGGTGATGGGGCGGGGGGGGGGGGGGGGCGCGCCGGGAGGGCGCCAACATGATGAGGGGCGCTTCCTCCGGAAGTTGGGCTTGGCGCCCCCCAAAACCGGTAGAATGCCCGGGAGGGTGGGGGGGTCAGGCCGTGTTCCCGAGGCCCCTAATTCCCAAACCGTTCTCCTCCCCATCTTTCAGTCTCCTGATCTAAGCCTCCCAGAGGTCGAAATCTTGCACCCTCGTCAAATGTATTTAAGCGCCAATGAAACTACTAAGGCGTACAGTGGAGAACTAGTCTATATGTGTTCAGTTCAGTCGCTCAGTCGTGTCCGACTCTGCGACCCGGTGAACCGCAGCACGCAGGCCTCCCTGTCCATCACCAACTCCCGGAGTTCACCCAGACTCGCGTCCATCGAGTCCGTGATGCCATCCAGCCATCTCATCCTCTGTCGTCCCCTTCTCCTCCTGCCCCCAATCCCTCCCAGCATCAGAGTCTTTTCCAATGAGTCAACTCTTCGCATGAGGTGGCCAAAGTACTGGAGTTTCAGCTTGAGCATCATTCCTTCCAAAGAAATCCCAGGGTTGATCTCCTTCAGAATGGACTGGTTGGATCTCCTTGCAGTCCAAGGAACTCTCAAGAGTCTTCTCCAACACCACAGTTCAAAAGCATCAATTCTTCGGCGCTTAGCCTTCTTCACAGTCCAACTCTCACATCCATACATAACCACATACATAACCAGAGTGGACTTCAAATTTTACTTAAAGCTTTTGGCTTTTGACGCAGACGCCTTTACCAGATTTTAAGTATTTTGTAAGCAAATGAGTTCACGGTAGTTGCAACCAATTCATTTCTGCCCAGAAAATCTGGGAGCAGTGCGAGACTCTGGGCCGGGGGGATACCGAAAGGCCCGGTGCATGCAGGGATAAAGACAGAGAGCCCTGCTCTCGTGAACGAACAATAGTCAATTGTTAGAAGTATACAGGGCAATGAAATGATGATGTAGCAAAGACAGTGCACTTGTAAAGAAAAACAAGTTATAAACCTTAGTTGTTTGTACGCTGCTGCTGCTAAGTCGCTTCAGTCGTGTCCGACTTTTAGCGACCCCATGAACTGCAGCCCACCAGGCTCCTCTGTCCATGGGATTTTCCAGGCAAGAGTACTGGAGTGGGGTGCCATTGTTTGTATAAAGACTGTTTAATGAATATGGATAGAATGCAAAAGCTGATTGTTCTGATGTGGGGGGAGGTTTTTTTTTGGAAGGATAATTGCTTTACAGAATTTTGTTTTCTTTCAAACCTCAACATGAATCAGCCATGAGTATACATACATTTCCTCCCTCCATCTCCTGCCCCATCCCACCCCTCCAGGTTGATACAGACCCCCGTTTGAGTTTCCTGAGCCATACAGCAAATTCCCAATTGGCTATCTATTTTACAAATGGTAATGTAAGTTGCCATGTTACTCTTTCCATACATCTCACCCTCTCCTCCCCTCTTTTGGGTAGAGTTTTGATTTGAGCCTGGCTCTAGAGACTTTGAAGTGAATTGGGGATTTCAGAAGTTTGAAGGAGGACAGAATGCTTGGACAAACTGAGAAGTCAGAACATTTTAGAGCTCAAGAATCATCTTATTATACCCATAACCTTTTAAAAACTTGCCTTTTAAAGAATGGTTATTGAATCCCCCATCATGGGCCAGTCCTGCTGAACCACCTTGAGAAACTTATCTTCAAGTAGCAGAATTTTGGTCTTCTGGCTTCCAACTGAATGCCCTCATGAGACTGCTGTGCAGAGAATGAATGTTGCAGCTTTGAGGAAAAACACGACAGATTTGGAGTCTCATTTCCCACCAGAGTTTAACAAAAATCACTCATAAGGCTGCTGTAATTACACTTTTCCTCTCTAAAATCATTTCAAAATGACAGAGATGTTTCACTTTTATATATTACTTTCAGGAGACTTTCCTAAACCGCAGATCTCCAAGAAGAGCTTAGACCCTGAAGCATTTATTTGGTCTAATTCCAAACATAAAACAAGCTGAAATTCAGTATGGAGAGAAACAAATCAAAAAGTTGTATGCAACAATTAAGTCCGAACTCATTTATGTTTGGTTGTGTAATCAGTGAATATAATGACTATTATATGGCTAATATGTTGGGCATTCTCCACATCCTGGACTCTATGCTGTATTTTAATGGATTGTCTTATTATATAAAAAATGCATCATTCACCCTTTAATTAAGCTGGCTAAATATAAAAGTCATTTCCTGATTAAAAAAAATCTCTTTATAAACAACCACTTTTTCAGACAAAATATACATGTATTCATTGCTGGTTGCTTGTAATACATTTCTGTCTGTTCATTTTGCTTATTAGTTTGAACCCCACCCCACACCTCCGTTTTGAAAGTCTTTTTCTTTGTTCCTGCAGTCAAACAGAATTTGGTTTTGTTTAATTCTCTTTTTGAGGAGCAGCTTTACCTGTGAAATAATCAATAGTGCTCCACCCTGAGAATAAAGCAAGAAATGACCTTCTACAATGATAATATTTTGATGATTCATTTAAGACTAAGTAGAATTCTTCTTGTTTTTGTGACTAATGTACATACATAAAATGCATCTGAATAATTCAGTGTTATTTTGATCAGCAATCTGCTTCTCAAATGTCCTTCAAATCAAATTTCAAGAGCTCTTAATTGCATAACCTTTTCTTTAAATATTAAGTTAATAGATTCAGCTGTAATTTTAATATTTACAGATGTTTGTTTTAAATGTTTTTCTCATGCCACTGATTTTGCTTTCTGTTTTTAAACTGTAAAGCATATCTTTATCTTTCCAGTTCAGAAGTTCCTGTCTTTTGGTTTGTAACTGAAACTGCCTTGTTTTTTGCTTTTCTCATGCTTAAAAACATCCGACCGCTTTAGTCATCTAAAGTAATAAACACCTTTGAATCAGCAAAAATAATTTCCAGTTTTATCTTTTTGTGGTTTGAATACTGTTTTAAATGTTTAAGTGAAATAAATTTCTCTTTTTTGATGGTTATGTATTTCTTTTGTAGGCAACTTTAAGAAAAATGGCCCTGTCAGCCCAACAGATACCCAGATGGCTCAACTCAATTAAGTTGAGTAGCTTCATGACTGCTCTGCAACTCAGAAAAGGTTTTCAGAGACCAGGAAAAACATTGTCATGTGGCAGTTTTGCTCAGCCCCGTGCGTCCTCTGAGGATTGCTTTCTCCAGTGGGGTTTTAGGACTTACAGGACTTCCTCCACGTGGAATAGTTCCCAGTCCGCCAACTCAAGTAGGCAAGAGATTAATTGTGCCCAAAGCACTTTGCTTCCTTCCATGAATGAGCCGCCACAGAAGACGCAAAAGATGCCCGGCCTTGATCCTGAGCTGTCCCTAGAAGGTACTTTCTCACCTTTCAGAAGACTCCCCTTTGCCTCACCTTGGTAGTTTGAACAAGCTACCTGTTTATATTTTGTTAGCCAATTTCAAGCCATACTTTGTGTCAGGAAAGAAAAAGAACAATCCACTTCTATTCATTTGCTTCTATTATGCAATAATCTGCTTGCTTTTATTAGGCCTCTGACTTACTAAGAAAAAGGTTTTTAGATTAATATGTTTAAGATTGTTTTATCGCTATGTCAATAGCACTTGCTTTCTATGTTCTTTATTTAGATATTTCTAGAAGGTTTATTAGGATCTAGTTTACCCTATTCTATATACCTAATCAGGGTATAATTTTGCTCAAGTGAAAGTCATCCTTTTTGAGTATACAGTTTTATGAATCTTGACATCATGCTTTTAGCTCTGTAGCAGCCACCACAGTCAACAAATAGAAAAAAAGAACAACTAGAACACCCCAAAAAACTCCCTCGTGTAAATTTCTTTAGTCACTTTTCTCCTGCCCGTGCTTCCCATTCTAGGAATATTCCTATGCAAGGAATGAATACTTTACTACAGATGAGATAATGTTAAGTAGATATAAACACAAGGGAGCTGGGGGATGAGGGCTGCGAGGGGAGACTGGCTGTGAGAAATGAGAAAGGGTAGAGATTGGAGACAGAAAAATAGAACATAAAGTCAAGGCTCTGATTCCTTAGCCCCAGGTGGGTTACAGTTCCCAGGGTCTTTTATACTGTGTTTGACTTGGGTGCCTGCATGCTAAGTCACTTCAGCATGTCCAGCTTTTGGCGACCCCATGGACTGTAGCCCGCCAGGCTCCTCTGTCCATAGGCTTCTCCAGGCAAGAATACTAGAGTGGGATGCCATGCCCTCCTCCAGGGGATCTTCCCGACCCAGGGATCGAACCCGTGTCTCTTGTGTCTTCTGCCTTGGCAGGCGGGTTCTTTACCGCAAGGGCCATAACAAAACCTCAGACTCAAGGCTGTACTAGAGAGGGTCACTTTGTGACAAAGGATTGGGGTTGATGAAAACAGAATCATAGAAATCCACTTACAAACATATTTGAGAATAACTTGGAGGAGAAAAGATGAGATCAAAATGACATTTCAGGATATGATGACTTTAACCCATACAATTCAGGCTGGTAGAGTATGTTGTACTTTTGGCCGAGTCAACAAGCTATGGTGGTAGACTCAATCTTTCTCAGAACGTACTATAGGTCATTAAGCATTCATACCTGTTGATAACGAGTAAAGGAAAGGAATTTTGTACTGGACTTCACCAACACATTTCTTACTTTGGAGGAATAGTAGTTGTTATCTAAATAGTCTTAACCTTACCTCTTAGAAGGGAGAAAATATATGGGATTTTTAGATGTTTAACTCAAAAATGACGCCAAGATTTAAAAAAAGCAAACTAGGCAAGAGACTACCTTTGTAGAAAGAACGTTTAAGTATACAGATTAGAAAGCTAACTTGCTTCTTTCCTACATCCTGGCCGCAAAGGACTGGACGACGTGCCTCCGTTGTCCCCATTGCAGCCGATTTCTGACGAGGAGGCTGTTCAGATTATCGCAGGCCCTCCATTGCCCCCATCTTCAGTCACACTTCGAGACTATGTGGATCATTCCGAGACTCTGAGGAAGTTAGTGCTTCTAGGTAAGTCTAAGTAACCCACACAGTTTTGTTTTGTTTTGTTTTGTTTTGTTTTGTTTTTGCCTTTTAAAATTAGCATTTCTATCTTTATCAAAGTACATGCACATGCCTAAAAGTCAAATAGTGGAAAAGGCTTCCAGTGAAAAACCATACTCCCAGCTTCATCCCTCCTGACCTGCATCCTGGACTGTCTGCTTTTACAGCTCTTTCTGTTGGTATTTCATCTCTAAATGTCCATATAATCACTTGTAGTGCTGTTGCTTGTTTAATCAGTTTTAGATATCAGTTAATCTCTTGCACACACGTACTTTTCCCCTTCATTCTCTTCAGTTCTCCCAATAGGCTATATTAACAATTTTAAAAATAAATCATTAGTCACTGATCCCATTATAATTCTAAATATTGCTCACTGCTCTCTAGGAAGTGTGCTATGATTGTTTTTCTTCCTGTACAGCCTTTCATTTTCTTGGAGTTAGTGATTGCTTTGTTTTTTGTTTGATTCCCTTCTTTGAATTCTTGAGTTTTCTTTGAACTTTCACACACCTTCCAGTGGCTGCTCAGGACAGTTTTTCCTAACCCTCTCAGATGATTTTCCTTCCATTTTCTTACTCCCCTGACCTTTCTCTGGAGCCCATTGTTCTGCTTTGGATGGCATCTCTAGGCGTGCTCTGTAACTATCTTAGCTTGTTGACTAGTAGGATGTACCTAGCATTGAAGGCAGCCAAGAGATCTCCCTGCAAACTTTGATGAGTCCTGTTTTATTTTTCAGTCTAGCACCTTACTGCAACTTTCTGCTTTTCCTGTTATCTCTGCATCTGGTGTTTCTCTTATTCTACATTCCCAGAGAATGAATTGAGGGATTGAGAGGAACAGGATAGGCTTGGGACTATCACAGACCCATCTGTTTCTCTCATGTCTTGGTCACTGCCTTCGTTTTCCGGAAAAAGTTAGGAGCTTCCTAACTTGATAGTCCTCCTTTGAGCAGTGTTCCCTGGTAATCTCTCTAGTATTAGTGCTCTTTCTAAAAAGCGGATCTGACTGTGTCAGTGACCTACTTGAAATCCTTCTGAGCTCTTCCTGGCCTGGCCCTTGCTCACCTCTTCAGCTCCACTTGCCTGCCACTCCCCTCCTTTTTGTTTGGCCAGGTCTGACAACTGGAGAACTTAACTCAAGTTCAAGTGACTTCCCAAATGTATTCTCTGACCCTTCAGACAGAGTGACTCCTCTAGGCGTCCCCCCTGCTTACCTCAGTCTGGACACTAAGAACACCTTTATAATTGTTTACACATATGTCCCTGTACAAGTTACTCAGATGTATAGGGAATGGCCTTTGTTCTCAAGAAGCTTCAGGTCTTCAGAAGCATCTAAATAATAATGGAAATCCAAAAACGAAAGGTACAGTGATAAATTCTACATAAGAGATACAAATAGTCTTCTGTGGGTTCAAACGAGAGAGAAAGATGACATCTGCTGTAAGCAGGGAAGTCCAGAATGTCCTCGGCCTTGGGAAAGGTCCCACGGGAAAGGCATGTGGCCCCTACCTTTGAATAATCTTCAGTATACTTAGAGTTTTGAAATACATTTCAGCCATTCCTTCATCTGTACGCTGATCCTTCAACAGCATGTCCTGGCAGTAACGTAAATGACAGTGCCCTAGAAGGAACCGCAATCCCATTGTTAAATAGTATTTTTTTTTTTTAATTGAAGTGGGTTGCCATTTCCTTTTCCAGGGGATCTTCCCGACTCAGGAATCCAACCCACGTCTCCTGCCTTGGCAGACAGATTCTTTACCACTGAGCCACCCAGGAAGCCGCTGTACAGTGTTTTTGAGGACCCAAGTGTCCTGGTTCTTCTCTGCTTCTCAGATCTGTTTCCTGCCTTTCTCTGCTCGTTCTCTGTCCCAGGAGGCTCATCTCTGTGCTCGGGCTCCTTTGCCAGCTGGCTTCTGAGCAGCTTTAGCCATGGGAGGCACATGCAGCAGGCTGGGGACGGCAGGTGGGAGTGCTTTTTCTCTGTCCCCTCCCCGTCTTGGGTCATGTAACTGCCTTGCTTCATGGCAACAGCTCCTGCTGAGAGCAGCCCTTGCTTAATAGCTTGCAGCTCCCTCTGGGTTCACAGGAGACTCCTTCCTCCTTGTCTCTTTAGCACTAGGGGTGCCATTGTTTATTCCTGTAACTGCTCACACCACTGTACAGAGTCCTTTCATTAAAGTTTTTTCATTTGAACTTGCTCGGGCAACCTCTGTTACCTGCCAGATGCTGGCTGATACACAGAGTGTGTGTAACCAAACTGAACTGATGGGTGAAAGCCAACTTAGGGCTGTGGTCACCTAGAAGTTAGCATCATGTATTATTCATTCTTTACATCTGCAGAAGTTGCCTGGTCCATAAGAGGCATCAGTGACTTTTTTTTTTCAAGTTAATGAAATCGTTGAGTCAGCCCACGTGATTTGTGCTGACAGCAATGTGCCCTCCTGGTGAGACTCTGCCCTCCTTTTGCTGTTAAGAAGCAGCTTTTGAGGAATTTGGTTTCAGCACAGTCAGGGCATGACAGCTCATGCTGAGCAAGGCACTTGCGCACACGTCAACTGCAATACTGAGTTAAACTGAAGTCCAAACCCTTGATGTGATTTTTAAAGCATACCTTCCCACATTTATCACAAATTTTTGGAACTTTGTTTAAATAAGATAGTTTAGCAAGTAAATAAATAAGATAGTTTCTATCTTATTTATCCACCCACCCAGTAATTTAAATCTTTTCTGTTAGTACAATTTTTAAAATTATACTATAGAAGAATTACATCTAGTTATTAAAACTGTAGCTATTAAGGAGAAAGAACCTAACTTCCTCTCCACCTCCAGCTGCGCTTTACAAAGGTAACCACCATCACCAGTTTGTTGAGGAGCTTCTTCACCTTTTTCTAAGCAAATGCATATATTACAGAAAGCCATGCAGTGGGTCTGTCTTATGTCTTCGTGTAGTCAAACTTACTGTTATTTTTTTTAAGTCTGTGTTTTCTTCTAGTAATTTTAGAGTTAGTATATATTTAGAGTCTTAATCTATCTGAAATTAATTTTTGTATCAGCTAGAGAAGGAATTAGTAATTATTTTTCAAATATATAGCTAGATGTCACATTGTGTTTTAATGAACAGTCCATCTTTTCCCCTGCTGATTTTAAATGTTATTATTTGAACACTAGATTTTTAGTTCATCTTGGATCTGTTTTTAGTCTTCATTCTGTGTGTATGTGTGTTTGTGTAATCTATTTTTCTGATAACTATCATCATATCAATGCCTGTTTAATGTCAAGAAGTTTGGGTTTAGAATTATATTTGGATCTAATACATGGAATTATAGACACCATTTTTAGAAGTGCTTTTATTTCATTGCATTTATATTTAAGACTGTAAAGTTACATCTAAAAAACAGTTTGAGAGTTTTTAACCTGAAGAAATATTTTTAAGAATATAAAATTTAAAAAAGAAAAAGAATATCTAAACAAAATTATACCTTATTATCTCATGTTTACGATAAGGAATAGGCCTTTCCTATTCACGTTTGATTTTTTTTTTTATCAGATAGAAAAGAAAATCAGAGAATAAAATGCTCAGTTTTAATGAGAATTTTGAATCAAAAGTTACTTTGATTCCCTGCTTAACTGAGGTGGACATCTAATTATATCCATAACCAAAGTCCAGTAACTTGCTTTCTCCCCCTTCTGACTTCCTCTCCTATCCCTTGTCTCATTTGCTTAGACTACCTCAGATTCTGAGACCTTGTTAAGGTGGAAGATGGTGTCCTTTCTGCTTCGTTGTTACTTGAGAACTGTATATTTCATGCGCTGTTTCATGAGCTCTTTCGAGTCTCTTGTCTTTATACTAGAGACAGTGTTTTGTTCCTCCTATGGAGGGATTCATAAGCCAATTTTTAAAATAATGCTTATAACTAAAATGATAAACTTCAAAGAAAGTAGCAGTTCATGGGGCTTGTTACCCTGCAGAATGATCAGTGAAGCAGTTACCATGGAGATCAGTAAGGGCTCATAGGCACCCTGCAATAGTATCCAAGAACCCTTAGATAAAGATGACGATGACAATGGATGGAAATTTAGCCCCAAATGCACTATTTTCCTTTATACATGACTTTGAAAGAAATACTAGGTTTTAATGTATTTTTATTTCTGCAACCAAATTAGAAGTTTCTGTTGGCCTGACTCAGGTCTCCTTTGGACAGGTCGTTTGCCTTCATCAGTAATTTTTGTGTTTCTATACATGACGTTTAATGACTCAGCCAGACAGGTATCTTCACACAGGGTTTGTCATTTATTCCAGGAGTGGATTTATCCAAGATAGAAAAACATCCCGATGCAGCCAACCTCCTCCTGCGACTGGATTTTGAAAAAGACATTAAGCAAATGCTCCTGTTTCTTAAAGATTTGGGCATAGAGGATACCCAACTGGGACCATTCCTGACAAAAAACTACGCTATTTTCTCTGAAGACCTTGAAAATCTGAAGACCAGGTAGGGCTGTTAGATTGATTTTCATATAAACCAAGAAGGGGCTGTGAAGAAATAACATGCATAAGTTATTTTTTTAAGTCTCAGCAGCATAAGGATCTGCTGACGTAATGAATGTGAATGTGACTTTTTGTTATGGACCTTCTTTGATCAGAATTAAGTGTCTAGGGACTTCCCTGTGGTCCAGAGGCCAAAACTCTGTGCTCCCAATGCAGGGGACCTGGATTTGATCCCTGGTCAGGGAACTGGACCCCAAGTGATGCAACTAAAGATCCCGCACGCTGCAGTGAAGGTCAGAGATCCCGTGTGCCTCAATTAAGACCTGGCACAGCCAAATGAATAAATACTTAAAAAAAATTAAGTATCTAAATTACTTCTTTTGTTCAACTACCCATTATTATTTTTATGCTTTCAATTTATTGCTAAGCCACTACTTTGCTGTTTCTCTTTGGAAACTAGGATAAGTTTTTTTTTAATCCATTAATAAATGGCTGAATTATCTGAGAGCACACCTTAAGGTATAAAAGCCTGATCTTTTCTATTGTTGTTTCTGGCCAATGTTGGATGGTAGATATTTAACCTTCTTTTGGCAAATACTGTATAATTTGCTTAGTTGCTTCTGTCAGTTGGCTATTTTGGTTTTTCCTTTTTTTAAAAAAATAACACTCTTATAAACATCTGTGTACTTTACTCAGTATTCAAGGAATTTATTGAATTTGTGAGAATTGATTCAGTCAGGTACTACTGACCTGTGAGGTGAGAATCCCTCTGGGCACTGGCGACATCACAGAATAAGACAGAGTCTGCGTCTTTTAAGTTCACATCTTGGATTTATCATCACTGTGACCTCGTACCTAAATCAGGTTTTCCCAGACTTACTGCTTGAGAGCACTATTCACTCTGCTGCCCAAATCGGAAATACTGATATTGACTTGGACTTCTCGTCTTATATCATCCACATCTAAGAAATAACCAAGGTCTGTTGGTTCTATTTGTGTTGCTCTCAAATCTTAATCTTCCCTTTGAATACTTGACCTCGGGTCCCCGTCGTCTCACCTGAAGGACGCTGCAACCTTCTCCTGACTAATCTGCCTCTCATCTTCTCTCCCAGACTGTTCTCACACCGGTTTCGGAGAGCTCCGTAGTTCCTTGAAGGTCTCTGAGGAAAAAACAGAACAACAGCAAAAAAACGTATTTCTTACATAATTATTCTTTAATAATTTGAGCCCTTACTGTATAAGCAAGGCACTTAGATGTCCTCTCTCCCTTCATGTGACTTATAGTCTGGTGTAACACAGACAGGCTGTTACAGTTCAGAGGTTGGAAAGAAGGGAAATGGTTCTAAGGGACTCAGGCTGATGTGGCCAGCTCTGCCCCTGACTGTCTGGAACACTCCTCCTCTCCCCGTGTAAAAACCAGCTTGCCCTTTTGCTCAGGATGCAGTCCAAGGAAGAGTACATACCAAGAGGTGGAGATCACTGGGAACCATTTCAGAGGCTGTCCAATGCACCTTTATTATTTATATCCTTGGGAGAGGCAGAGAGAGGTTAAATAATTTGCCCTAGATACTCCAGGCAGTCTAAGTGGCAAAGCTGAGATTCAGATCCACTTAGTCTAACTTCAGAGTCCTCGCTACTATTACTGTACTGCTTCCCTACTTTTAATTCCATGAAGGAAGCATACATTTAAAAGGAGGTTAACTTGCTCAAGATCATACATACACATATAAGAATAACAAAGATTATTTTCATGTACAGAGTATAGTCTAATGGGTCCAAACCTGGCTGTCAAATTAAATTGGAACATTTTTTAAAAGAATTACTTGGAATTTTTTAATAGGTAATTTACCACATAAACTTAAAATGTGATACAAAGAAAAGTAAGCTTCTCCTGGAAGATGCGAAGGTATAATCTTTTTTTGAACTTAGCTTCTGGCTCTGGTATGTACAGATTTATTTTCTAGAATTTCTGTGATTGCACTGACTGTATACACTTGTTTGCTTTTCAATGAAGAGAATTTGAAACATATTAAAGAGTTGGTTGATTATTTTTAAGAATCAAATGAATGGTGTGCATTTAAGTTATTAGAATTTTTTTTTTTTTGGCTGGGCCTTGTATCTTAATTTTTTATGGGAAAAGTTATCACAGTAGACAACAGCTTCAATAGTGTTTCTTAATTAGATATTGGTCTCTCCTGTGACCAAAAAAAGAAAAAAAACCGTAATTGTCCTTGCCAGCCTACTTATTCCTATTCCTCATCAGCCTTGTAAGACCTGTCTACATAGGCAGGTACTATTACCAATTTTTTTGATCAACTAGCTGAGAATATTTTATCATACACCAGCATGTATGTCTATGTGCACTCATATACAAGAGCACACACACACACAGTTGGTAGCATTCATACAACTATGCTGCACCTCACATTATTAACTCTATTTCGGAGATAGTTTTTTATTGGCTCTTCCTATTCTTTTTAACCCTTTTTCGGTTCATGCTACAGATCTGTCTGGTCCCCTTTTGGTAAACACAGTGGTTATTTTCTAGTCTTTACTGTCACAGAGAGGCTGCAGTGACTCCCCTTTTATAGAAATCATTTCACACATATTGGTATATATCTGTAGAACACATTTCTAGAAGTAGAATTGCTAGGTCAAAGGGTATATGTATTTATAATTTTAACAGATAGATTGCCCTTCATGTCGTTGTCATCGTGAAGCTCAGTCGTGTCCAACTCTTCGCGACCCCATGGACTGTAGCCTACCAGGCCCCTCCCTCCATGGGATTCTCCAGGCAAGAGCACTGGAGTGGGGCGCCATGCCCCTCATGTAGGCTTTCCAGTTTACACTCCCACCAACAGTGTGCACGTGTGCCAGCTTCCTTATTATCCTTATAATACAGTGTCATTGAGCTTTATAATTTCAGTTCATTGTATTGATAAAAACATAACCTTGTAGTTTTGGAAATGATGTTTAGACCATCAGATGTTTGAAGGATCTTTTCATATGTTGAATGTCTGTTTACATTTCCTTTTCTATAAATTATGTGTGTCCTTTAGCGTTTTTAATTGGGCCTTTTCTCTTTTTTTTGGTAAGCATTTTTTAATATATTAACAAAATTAGTTCTTTCTCTATGACATGTTGTAAATATTTTTCCCAAACTGTCACTTGTCTGACTTGGTTGGTGATTTTTTTTTTTTTGCCTTGCATTTAAATTTTTGTGTAGTTTTATCCATTTTTTTCCTCTCATCTCCTCTAAGGGCCTGGGTTAAAGGAGTAATAGTCATTTAGTGTAAAATATAAGTTCTGATACATGGCATAAAGATATCATAGTCATTAGGGTTAGGCATGCCTGAGTTCAAATTTCAGCTCTGTCATTAATTAGCTAGTGGCCTAAGACAAGTTATTTAACTTCTCTTAATCTGTGTTTCTTCAAATGCAATGTGAGAAATTTACCTGGCTTACAGGGGTTTGTTTGTTTTTCTGATGAGAATCTAACAAAATAATGTCCTAGAATATTTTAGGCATTTAAAATGGCTTTCACTAATGTTTATAGATTTTAAAAATCAATAATGTTACTTTATAGTCATACTTTCTGGACTTTACTGCCTTATTTTGGTTCCCAGAAACAGCAGGAGATTTCTCAGTTGTTAACAAAATACATACTGAAAGACTATAGTGAAAATTATTTATGAAAATACATTCTAAGAATTCTCTGGCAGTTTAGGACTCTGTGCATCCACTGCTTAGCTCCCTTCAGGGAACTAAGACCCTAAAGCCATGAGACAATGAGACAGCCAAAAAAAAAAAAAAATTCCTCTTTCCAGTCTTAGCCACATGCTTTGATTTTTCTTTGTAAAAAGAGTTCTGAATCTCTTCTTAATTTCTGTTTTCTATTCTTAGCAAAAAAATTCTAAAACAGAAGCTCTTTTCTTTTTTTAACCAACCAATAAAACAAGTCAGATTAACTGAAAAGCAAATCTGTTTGTTTAGTGGATTTCAGAAATATTTTCTAATTATAAATGGAAAAGCTGGATGGGTACTTGTTTTGTTTTAACCACGTGTGCGTGCTTGCTCAGTCATATCCAACTCTTTGCAACCCCATGGACCGTAGTCCGCCAGACTCCTCTAGCCATGGAATTCTCCAGGCAAGAATACTGGACTGGGTTGCCATTTCCTTCTCCGGAGGATCTTTCCGACCCAGGGATTGAACCGTCGTTTCTAACATCTCCTGCATTGGCAGGCAGATTTTTTTTACCAGTGCGCCACCTGGAAAGCCATTTAGTTTAACCATATTTGGGTCATTATTATAGAATGTTTTTGTTTAAACTTTTTTTTTTTTTTGGTTTGTGACTGCTTTAAAAACAGTTGTTACTTTCGAAGGTAGCAAGACACTAGTAAATATTTACAATATGTCCATGTATTTTGTTTCTCTAGGGTAGCTTATCTACAGTCAAAAAATTTCAGTAAGGCAGATATTGCACAGATGGTCAGAAATGCACCATTCCTTCTGAGTTTTTCAGTGGAGAGATTGGATAACAGACTGGGATTTTTTCAGAAAGAACTTGAACTTAGTGTGAAGAAGGTAAAAGAGAAGTGGAGAATTCGTATATTTCCATGTCAACTACATTTAGTAACTGTTAAAGCTCATGTTTCTAACTGATGCCTGGCCTGTATGAATTCTATCAATGCCTGGTATTTTCTGTACAAGAATGGATTACCTTACTAGGTTAATGATACTGCTATATCATTTTATGATAATTTCATCAAGTTGCTTCCTTAACTATTATTTTGAGCATTTGTTTTTTTCCTCAAACAGTAATAAGTATTTGTATTTCTGGGCTCCTTAGCATTTCTCTCCTGGGTCATATTTTAAATTTTACTTTCATATCCTAGTTATGCCTTGTTTTTTCCAAACTAGTTGAATATGCATGTATATTAATAATAGATTGTTTTATAACTGTAGACTAGAGATCTGGTAATTCGTCTCCCAAGGCTACTAACTGGAAGTCTGGAGCCTGTGAAGGAAAACATGAAGGTAGGACAACAATAAGTTTTGGAGAAACCTGCTTCTGAAGTGTTTCAGTCCTCTGAAGGTAATGGGTTTTGCTCTCATCATCTTAAAGAAAACCAGATTGTAAAAGAATGGATTTCTAAGAAGGTGAACCTAGGAAATAGTATGATAAATATACTGCAGGTGGTTTATTTTAGTTTATAATTTTTTCACATATTGAGCAGGTGTTACATGAGTAAGTTGCCTTGCAGACATTGGTACCGTAATCCTAGAGGAGCAGGTTAGGTATCTGGGTGGGACCTGGAAGCCACTTCCTTTGCCCAGGATGAGGGTCTGTGTCGTTGTCCCCTAGGTGGGAGACGAGCGGCAGCGTCTGGGAGCTTCTTTGCAGAGGGTAGTGCCAGCACATTGCTGTGCCAGGACCCAGCTCTAGTTCCATCAGAGAACACACCAGACACTCTATACTGCTGTGTAGAACCAGGGGCAGCTGACTTGTTAGTGTCCCACAGCGGTCATGGAAATTATTATATAAGGCCTATTTGCTGAGGTGCCTAAGGTGTTCGATACCCAGCTGTTGAAGAAATTTGTATTGAGCATCTGCCCTTGTTCTTTTCTGGGGAGACAGTCCCTGCCGTTGTGGAGTTTACAGTCCAGTGGAGGGGATCGCCTGCAAAGTGATGAGAGCGATGGATGGTGGGGAACCATAGGATACTATGAATGCACACAGAGGACCTGTCCCACATTGGAGTGTTTTTTTTTTTTCAATCATCTCTGTTGGGAATTTTAACATGTAGCATTTCCAGATGACATGATTCGGAGTGTGCTTGGGAGCAGAGGCTCAGAAAGCACTTTGATCATCTTCCTGCCAGTCTGTGTGGTGGAGGGTCCATACAGATAACCTGACCAGGCCTCCTGTGGCCACTGTTCCTCTATCTTGTAATTATGATGGCTGCTTTGGTGAGCTTCGTAATGGTCATCAGGCTGTGAGTAGCTCACCCTCAAGAGAGAGGTTTAAAATTCAGGCTACCCCAGAAGCAAGCAGTCACGAACCCTTATGGGCATAGCCATCTCCGGATTTTAATGTCCTTAAATTTTGAAAGAATTAATGTGTCCTCTGGCATGTTACCAAAATAACTATTTGTGTTGGTGATTCATGGGCTTCCCTGGTAGCTCAGTGGTAAAGAATCCACCTGCCAATGCAGAAGACACAGGTTTGATCGCTGGGTCGGGAAGATCTCTGGTATCCTTGCCTGGGAAATCGTATGGACAGAGGAGGCTGGCGGGCCGCAGTCCAGGGGGTCTCTAAAGAGCTGGACTCAACTTAGGGACTGAACAACAGCAAGCAATGACTTTCGTGCTCCATCACAACTCTGCTTTCTTCTAGGTTTTTCGGCTGGAACTAGGTTTTCAGCAGAATGAAATTCAACACATGATCACCAAGATCCCGAAGATGCTGACTGCAAATAAAAGGAAACTGACCGAGACTTTCGACTACGTGCACAACGTGATGCGCGTGCCCCACCACCTCATGGTCAGGTTCCCACAGGTGAGGCACTCCCAGCTCTCGGTCCTGGAGAGCTGCCGTCACCCCTCGTCCAGAACTCCCGCAAGCACACCGTGCTCTCGGCTTGTGAAAAGCCCGTGCTATTTGTGAAAGAATCAAACCAAACAGTCCCGTTCTGAGAGCTGAATTAAGACCATATTTCTTTTTTTTTTAATTTATTTTAATTGGAGGCTAATTACAATATTGTAGTGGTTTTTGCCATATATTGACATGAATCAGCCATGGGTGTACATGTGTTCACCATCCTGAACCTCCCTCCCACCTCCCTCCCCATCCCATCCTTCAGGGGCATCCCAGTGCACCAGCCCTGAGCACCCTATCTCATGCATAGAACCTGGACTGGTGACCTATTTCACATATGGTAATACACGTTTCAATGCTATTCTCTCAAATCATCCCACCCTCGCCTTCTCCCACAGAGTCCAAAAGTCTGTTCTTTATATCTGTGTCTCTTTTGCTGTCTTGCATATAGGGTCATCATTACTATCTTTCTAAATTCCATATATATGTGTTAGTATACTGTATTGGTGTTTTTATTTCTGACTGACTTCTCTCTGTATAATAGGCTCCAGTTTCATCCACCTCATTAGAACTGATTCAAATGCATTCTCTTTAATAGCTGAGTAATATTCCATTGTGTATATGTACCACAGCTTTCTTATCCATTTGTCTGCCGATGGGCATCTAGGTTGCTTCCATGTCCAAACTGTTGTAAACAGTGCTGCAGTGAACATTGGGGTACACGTGTCTCTTTCAACTCTGATTTCCTCGGTGTGTATGCCCAGCAGTGGGATTGCTGGGTCATATAAGGCCATATTTCTTTTTGCCCATCTTTGTATCAAGACCACAATCTAGCAAATGTAGTAGTGGGATTACTTGTGAGAGAGAAGGGCACCCATATACATCTCTGGAGGAAAAATAAGTGATGAATCTGTTTCTCTGTGGTTTGTACCTTGTCTTCGTTCGGCCTGTTGGAATCTAAATTGTTCTCTCCTGTGTGCTTCTCTATTCACATGGAAATAGATTACTTCTCTTAAAGATTTTTTTCCATTCTAAATGTATTTTATTCACAGTCTGCCTAACTCCATTAGTTAACAAGCCATGTTGTAATGATCTCTTATCAAAGCATGTAGTTCTTAGCTCCAGTTAGTCATCATGCCAAAGCCATAATTATGTTTTCTAAGCTGATCAGACTTTCCTGTTCTTTAGCTGGTGAGTGACATTATCTGCTTGTTCAGAAGAATGTTTCTTTGAAAGCAGGTCTTGTCTGATTTATACACTGCTAAATTCCCTGCACCTGGAATTAGAAGGGACCAATTAGTAGGTACTGGATAGATATCTGTTGAACAAATGAATGAATCTCATGAAAGTCATCCTTCTTTCCTATTTGGCATGTGAATAGACACTCAGTAAGTATTCAGTGGATAAATGAAAGATTGAATTGCATTAAAGTGATTCCTCCATTTGCTACATGTGTTCTCAATGAAAAGGTGGGCAATGAAACATGACTTTAATACAACTCTCAGAACTAGCCTCCATTAGGTACAGTTTCCTCACAAACAACAACATTTATTTACCTATCGTATTTCACTGTGAATGGGCCCTTAATAGAGAATTTTTGTTTCATCAAATGCATGAGTATTCATTATAAGAAGCGTTAGAAGCCTGCAGGGGTACAAATTTGGCTTTATGGAACCATCATAAAGTAAGGAATCTTCAACTAAAAAGCAATAACAGTTTTCCACTTGGTTGATAGATAATTCCGTGAGACTAGAGCATGATAAAAGAAGGTGATTTGAGGATTAAAAATCAATGAGTCATGGTCTGTATTCTCATGGAACTTGTAATCTAGTGTGAAAGACAGATTTTTAGAATGTAAATTGCTTTACATAATGTTAGAGTCTTAGCCAGATACCATATATATACAGCTATTGATTTAATTTAGGAGAGGCAGGAAGATCTTAGAAATAACAACAGCTATTGTTTGCTTATTTACTATGTGCCAGCTCTGGCTCTACTGCTTTACTTGTATTAATTCATTTAATCTTCACAGCAGCCCATGAGGTAGGTAGTATTATTGTCCCTACTTCCCAAATGAAGAAATTAAGCATAAAGAGATTCAGTAGCTTGTCTAAGGTTACCCAGGTAACAGGGGCCAGAGCTCGGATTAGAACTCTGGCAGTCAGTTTGAAAACCCATGCTCTCACCTGAGATCTGCTGCTACTCTAAGGAGTGACATGTGAGTTGTCAGTAGAATGAGTTGGGTTTAACAATGGACAGAAATTTTGCAAGTAGAGAAAAATATTAGCTTGACTAGATACATCAACAGAGAAGGCAATGGCAACCCACTCCAGTACTCTTGCCTGGAAAATCCCATGGACGAAGGAGCCTGGTAGGCTGCGGTCCATGGGGTCGCTACGAGTCGGGCATGACTGAGCGACTTCACTTTCACTTTTCACTTTAATGCATTGGAGAAGGAAATGGCAACCCACTCCAGTGTTCTTGCCTGGAGAATCCCAGGGACGGGGGAGCCTGATGGGCTGCCGTCTATGGGGTTGCACAGAGTCGGACATGACTGAAGTGACTTAGCAGTAGCAGATATATCAAAATCAGTTGTTTAAAAACACAGATATTTTTTTTTTGTTAGGTACCCCAGATCCTGGCTTCTGAGAAGCCCAGTTATAGATGTGTGGCTTCCACATTGGGAGGATTCTCAGACTCATATGTAGGGTTTTTGTTTTTTTTTTTTTCCTTTAAAAAAAAAAAAGTTTCATTAATGGAAACATAGGCTAAACTGACAGCCAGGACTGTGAGGGAACTGATGTAGACTTAAAATTTTTGGCTGGTGCTTTAAAATCTTAGTAGTATGAAACAATTTTCTCATGCAAATAACAGTTCTGGTTGGTACATAGTTTTATGATTAAAAATGGAGAAGCGCTTCTAACTTTAAAACTAGGGTTAATTTAGTCATTTCAGAGCAGTGACCATGGAAGATAAAAGGTAACAAAAGCAGTGAGAGTAATAACAAGGAAGAAATCACTTTCAGGAATGAGGCTTATCCCTTGTTCTCCTCTTACCTTATGGGTTTCTGTGAAGGCAGAGCTGAAGTCCATGTTAGGACAGAAGGGGATCGAGAGAGAGAAACTTCAGCAGTGACTTTTGGACTTGAAAGATCATACAAATCTAAATCGATGATACTGAATTCACTTTGAACCACTGGGAAACTAATATAGTTATCTAGTCATAAGCTGTATAATTGCCTCAAAGCATTATTATATTTAGGAAATGAATAATAGTTTAGGAGCTTCAGAGTCATGTGTGGTCTTGTCTGTATGTTGTGTAAGCTGAGAGTGACTGGAAGAGTCATATATAAGAAACACCTAAACGCTTCTTATGTCTTTTGAGCAATATTAATACGATAATCAAAATGCAGTTACCACAATGAAGGCAGAGTAGCGCCTAATTTGTTTCTGCCGAGAGAGAAAAAGATGTTCCAAAAGCAAGCCAATCTCATGTTGAGTTAGCACACTATACTTTTACGCCATTCCTCAGGAGTTTTAACTCCAAAGCAGTTAAGTTGCTCCCCTGAAGTCCAGGTTCATTTCATTTTAATACCAGTCAGAGGGAGCAACAGGAATTTAAAAAGAAAGAAAGGGAAATAGGGAAGCTTCACAGATGTGTGAAATCTTACACAACTTTTCATGCCATAAAGCACCATCTCTCACTTGGGTTCTCCAGCTTGGCAAGCATCAGAATCACTTGGAGGACTTGTGGGCCCCACTCTCAAAGTTTCTGATTTAGTAGATTTGGGGTGGGACCGTCGGGTTTGCTTAATAAGCAGCTCCTCCGGTCTCTCCGAATAAGTCTGGCCTTCGCCTACAGTGCAGCACTTCATTATTTTAGAATTGTTCTGAATTTAGTTTTGAGTTCCTAATTTTTAATCATAATTTCTTAGTAGAAGCCAAAGGGTTTAAACACTCTAGCATTTACCATATTTATTGAACATGTGGTTAATTCTTTATATTTTTTAACTCTTTTTTTCTTTTCTAGGTATTTAATACAAGGTTGTTTAAAGTCAAAGAAAGACATTTGTTTCTTGCCTATTTAGGAAGAGCACAGTATGACCCGACAAAACCTAACTACATCTCTTTAGACAAATTGGTATCCGTGCCAGATGGAATATTTTGTGAAGGGATGGCCAAGGCATCAGTACAAGACTTCGAGAAATTCTTAAAAACTCTTTAGTTTTTGATGAATGTTAAAATGTAATAATGTAAAGTGTATGTATATATGAATAAATATATTTTCAAATAAAAGCTTCAGACCTCTATTATAAATTTGAGGACACTTCTGATAGATGCTTCTTCCAAGTTTCTGGTGACTTAACTCACATTTGACTCAACCATTTCCTTCCTTCTTGGGAAAGAGACCTAAAATACAGCAAGCTTAGAGAAAGGGAGGCTGTTTACCAGGCTGGTGTGCTGTCCTGGTGAAGGTGGGAACAGTGGAGAATTTTCCTTCTTGTTTTAAAGGTCTTTTAAAATCGTTTCATCACAAGATAGCTATTTTATTTGTTGTCGTTTTTTTTTTTTTTTTTTAATTTTATTATACTTTACAATACTGTATTGGTTTTGCCATACATGAACATGAATCCACCACGGGTGTACATGAGTTCCCAATCCTGAACCCCCCTCCCACCTCCCTCCCCATACCATCTCTCTGGGTCATCCCAGTGCACCAGCCCCAAGCATCCTGTATCCTGCATTGAACCTAGAATGGCGATTTGTTTCTTACATGATATTATACACATTTCAATGCCATTCTCCTAAATCATCCCACCCTCTCCCTCTCCCTCAGAGTCCAAAAGTCTGTTCTATACATCTGTGTCTCTTTTGCTGTCTCGCATACAGGGTTATCGTTACCATCTTTCTAAATTCCATATATATGTGTTAGTATGCTGTATTGGTGTTTTTCTTTCTGGCTTACTTCACTCTGTATAATCGGCCCCAGTTTCATCCACCCCATTAGAACTGATTGAAATGTAATGGCTGAGTAATACTCCATTGTGTATATGTACCACAGCTTTCTTATCCATTCATCTGCTGATGGACATCTAGGTTGCTTCCATGTCCTGGCTATTATAAGCAGTGCTGCAATGAACATTGAGGTACACGGGTCTCTTTCTATTCTGGTTTCCTCGGTGTGTGTGTGTGCCCAGCAGTGGGATTGCTGGGTCATAAGGCAGTTCTATTTCCAGTTTTTTAAGGAATCTGCACACTGTTCTCCATAGTGGCTGTACTAGTTTGGGAATTAAGAGGGTTCCCTTTTCTCCACACCCTCTCCAGCATTTATTGCTTGTAGACTTTTGGATCGCAGCCATTCTGACTGCTGTGAAATGGTACCTCATTGTGGTCTTGATTTACATTTCTCTGATAATGAGCGATGTTGAGCATCTTTTCATGTGTTGGTTAGCCATCTGTATGTCTTCTTTGGAGAAATGTCTATTTAGTTCTTTGGCCCATTTTTTGATTGGGTCGTTTACCTGTTAGGAGTTCAGAGCATGCCATATTATCCATCTAGTAGCTAGTACTCTCTTACATTTTGCTACAGAACAGATTCGATTTTGGTTTATCTGCACCGTTATGTTCCTGAGCAAAGAAAGATATTGAAAGTTGCCCACAGTTGGCTACTGAGAATCTGGAAAGAAAAAGGGATAGGAAAATCATTTGAAGGACAGCAATGAGACGTAGTAAAAGGCCACATAACAAACCTTTGTCTTATGGCCGGGGTATAAAGATTTAGCATGAAATGACACTATTTTTTCCTGTTTCCCATCTAGACATGTGATCCTGGGCACAGGATCTGATTATTTGTGAGATGAGGCATCATGGCTTCAGGTATCTGCCTTAGGATCACGAGACTGTTGACACTGGTGGCCCTCAGGAAGCCACCCTGGTATTTGCACTCCCGTTGTAGTCCGCTCCCACACTGACCCAGGCGGTGCGTTCTGGTCACTCTGGTTCATGGAACACGTGTACATCTGTGCATGTCCTCCTGGAACCCTGAGCCAGGATGGGAAAAAGTCTGATGATTCTAGTGGAGAAAAGAGGTGGAAGGTGCACTGGGATGACCCAGCTCTGACCCCTGAGCACCACAGAAGGGAGTGAAGAGGCCCCGCAGGTCCACGTGGAGCAGAACTAGGAGCACCGGTGTTTAAAGGAACTAACTTTAGGGATAGTTAGTTGTGCACTGGGGTTCTGTGTTCTAGACGTCCTGAAATTGAGACACTAAACTAACTCGTAATTGGTCGGGATCTTCCTATTAATGTATTTGACTCATTCCCTCAACAGATTAGAATACAGTGGTGAGTGTGGCATAGATATATGTCTTCATGGAGTTCTCTAACAGATGAGCTCAGTAAACAGGGAACACAGGGACTTCCCTGGTGGTACAGTGGATGAGTCTGCCTGCTAAAGCTAATGCAGGGAACACAGGTTCAGTCCCTCGTCTGGGAAGATATATGTGGTGGAGCAATTAAGCCCATGCACCACAACTACTAAGCCCACGGTCTACAGCCCAGGAGCTGTAGAACCTGTGCTCTGCAGCAAAAGCCCATACAATGAGAAGCCCATGCTCTCCATAACTAGAGCATTGCTGCCCACTCGCAGAAATGAAGACCCAGTGCAACCAACAATAAATTATAGAAAATAAACAGGGAACGTGGAAGAAGGTTCAGCCAGGAGGCATAGCATGGAACCAAACTGCCTGGTCTTTCTAAGGCTCAGAACTTCATTTTGCCTTAGTTAACTACCCACTCAGAACAGGCTAGCTATGCTGCTGTAATGAACAACCCTAAAGCCACATGTGATTTAGAACCAGAGACGTTTTTAATCTCACACATGTCCAACTTGGGGCCAAATAGTTTCTGTTCCACATTATCTGAGTGATGGAGGTTGGTGGAGCTTCAATCATGTCTGGAATGTAGCCCATCTATGGAAGGGGAAAGGAATGTGAAAAATTGTTGTTAAAATTTTCTCACATTTTTCTTTGTCAAAGTATCACACAGGCATGCCTATCTTTAGGGACGGAGAAGTGCAATCCTGCCGTATGCCAGAAGGAAAATAAAAAATAAAGTTTTAATCAATTCTAATGGCTATCAGCAAATGTCCAGGCTCTCTAGGCTTAATACCTATTGTTTAGCCACAAGTCGTGTCTGACTCGGCAACCCCATGGACTGCAGTGCACCAGGCTCCTCTGTCCTCCAATGTCTCCCAGAGTTTGCTCAAATTCATGTCCTTTGAGTTGCTGATGCTATCTAACCAGAGTTGGACACTATCTCAGCAGAGTCCTCTGTTGCCCCCTTTTCCTTTTGCCTTCAATCTTTCCCAGTATCAGAGCCTTTTCCAGTGAGTCGGCTCTTCCCATCAGGTGGTCAGAGTATTGGAGCTTCAGCAACAATCCTTCCAATGAATATTCAGGATTGATTTCCTTTAGGATTTGATCTCCTTGCTGCCCAAAGGACTCTCGAGTTTTCTCCAGCACCACAGTTTTAAAGCATCAGGTTTTCAGCACTCAGCCTTCTTTATGGTCCAGCTCTTCTGTCAACACATGACTACTGGAAAAACCAAAACTTTGACTGTATGGACTTTTATCAGCAAAGGGATGCTTTTAAATATGCTAAGTTTGTCATAACTTTTCTGACAAGGAGCAGGCATCTTTTAATTTCATGGCTGCAATCACCATCCACAGTGATTTTGAAGCCCAAGAAAATAAAATCTGCCACTGCTTCCACTTTTTCCTCTTCTATTCGCCATGAAGTAATGGGACCAGATGCCATGATCTCAGTTTTCTGAATCTTGAGTTTTAAGCCAACTTTTTCACTCTCCTCTTTGACCCCCATCAAGAGATTCTTTAGTTCCTCTTCACTTTCTGTCATTATAGTATCATCTGCATATCTGAGGTTGTTGACATTTCTCCAGGAAATCTTGATTCCAGCTTGTGATCATCCTAATACCTTTGCTGCTAAGTCACTTCAGTCGTGTCCGACTCTGTGCGACCTCATAGATGGCAGCCCACCAGGCTCCCCTGCCCCTGGGATTCTCCAGGCAAGAACACTGGAGTGGGTTGCCATTTCCTTCTCCAACTCATGAAAGTGAAAAGTGAAAGTGAAGTCGCTCAGTCGTATCCGACTCTTAGCGACCCCATGGACTGCAGCCTATCAGGCTCCTCTGTCCATGGGATATTCCAGGCAAGAGTACTGGAGTAGGGTGCCATTGCCTTCTCTTTAGGGGCTGGTTTTGTGACAGTCCTGGGTATAATCCCTTGAAAAGGTTTCCCTTCTCTTGCCACCTTCACCCTCTAATCAGCAAACAAACTTGAAGGGTAGGGAAGAAGGGAGAAGAATTTACTGAGTTCTTGTAAGGCAATTTACCAGCTTACCAATGCACTGCATTTCTTCTTATCTTCCAGCTTCACTTTGGCTAATCTAGTCTGGGAACAGGCATTCATTAGCTTTTTAGTACGGCATATAGTGCTGAGTAATAGGAGAAACTGTGGCGTCACAGAAGAAAAAAAAAGGTAGATGCCAACAAGATTTTAGATCTGGATTGTGACTAAGACCATTAAACCTTTCAAATTTACAATTAGATGGCATTCTATACTGCCCCAAATCTCAGCTTAGGACAGAAGAAAACAAGTGGTTTCTGGTGGGTAGTTGCTATGAACCAAATTGTGTCCTCCGACCACCACCCACCCCGCCCAAACTGCAAAACTTTGGGAGATAATATGTTTAGATGAAGGTATCAATGTCCTTGTAAGGGATACAAAAGAGCTTGCTCTCTCCGCCATGTGAGGGCACAGTAAGAAGGGCACCCTATACAAGCCCCAGGAAAAGAGCTCTCAACTGAAACTGACCATTCTGGTGCCTTCATCTTATGCTTCTAACTGGAGAGAACTGTGAGAAAGTAAATTTGTTTTCTTAAGCTACCCAGTCTATGGTAGTTTGTTACCATACACTGAGCAGCCCAAGACTGTATTGGTGTAGAAGTTCATCAGTAACTCAGTAAGCATCAAACATCGTAACCAAACCCAACTGTTTTGTCTCTAGGGTATTTTGTTGTTGTTGTTTTTTAATACTTTTAAATCTCTTTAATACACCTGGAGTTTATTTTGATAAAAGGTGTAAAGAGATGGTCTCACTTGTCCCCTCGGCCTGCCTCACCCACAAATTAACCAATTATTCTGTTCTGCAACCTTTAGTAAAATTCTTCTACCCCAACAATTTGTGATCCTGCTGTCCCTAGTCTTTTACACTTTAGACTTAAGTTGGACTGAAACCTTTAAAATGTACTTTTACCTTAAAATTGCATTAAAATTCTGCTACAGTTCAAATTTAGTATTAAATTGTTCTTCTCAACAAGACTATCACTGAAATGGCTTGATGTAGAACTTCACCTGGAGAAACTGAAGGTGACAGAGGGTTAGTTTCCCCTGGGTCAGTGGTGTAGCATATGGCCCTAGGATCACGGAGTGCCAAAGTTGTATCTTTGGGGCTTCCTGGTGGCTCAGTGGTAGAGAATCTGGCTGCCAATGCAGGAGACACAGGTTCAATCCCTGGGTCAAGAAAATCCTGTGGAGAAGGAAATGGCAACCCATTCCAGTATTCTTGCCTGGGAACTTCCAGGCACAGAGGAGCCTGACTGGGCTTTAGCCCATGGGGTTGCAAAAGAGTCAGGATTTAGCAACTGAACAACGACATTTTATCTAGAGTCTCAGATTCTGGAAGGTGAATCTGGATTCCTCCTAGTTTAAGCGCCCTTGGACAATTTATGCAACCTTTCAGAGCTTCAGTTTCCTCTTCTCTAAAATGGGTACAATCACCGTATTTATCTTATAGGTTTAGAATGAAATTAAAATAAGTTCATAAAACGCTTAGCGTGTTGCTTGACACAAAGGACGCAGTTATTACTGCCCAACCTCTCAGAGCTCGTCAGTAACAGAAGCCAGGCTAAAGATCTGGTGTTCTAATTCCTTGCCTGCGTGCGTGCTAAGTCGCTTCAGTCGTGTCCGACTCTTTGCGACCCTATGGACCATCGGCTCCTCTGTCCATGGGATTCTCCAGGCGAGAATACTGGAGCGCGTTGCCATTTCCTTCTCCAGTTCTAATTCCTCGCCTAGTGTTTTTTCCCACCTTGTCGCAGGGAACGTGTCGCGGTTCCACGCCTACGAGATTAGCATAATCGTGACCGACAGGAGCAGGCCCTCAGACGCCAAAGACTGGCCGCCAGAACTGCGCCTGCGCGAGCGTCTCCCCGCCCTACGCGCCGCACGACGTGACGCAACGCGCCTGCGCCCTGGGCCCTGCTCGACCTCTAGGACTTACCCAGGAGGCAACGCTTCTGTGTCAGGTCAACATGGCGGGCCGGCCAGCTGGTAAGTGACGGGCGGCCTACCTGGCGGGCCTCGCTGCGCTGAACCTTTTATACTCGTAGCAACTTGCTTCTCTCCCTGTGCTCGGTCTAAAAGGGCGGGTTTTTGGCGGGAGGGAAGGAGGCGGCTCCAGCCCACCTTGGGCCCACCCCCATTCCGTCTCCAGGGCCTGCTGTTGGTGAAGTTGCTCGCGGTGGCCCCCATAGCCCTGGCGCTCCGGATGCTCGAGCTCTGAGCCCTTCTCCTCTCGACCTTAGAAGAAGTTCAGGGGCTCCAGGAGATAGATAGTGGCTCTCAACCCAAGTGAACCGAGCGTTTACTGTGAGCATTTACTGTCGTGTGCGTTAGCTAGGTCCGTTCTTTCAGCGCAAGGAGGACAGTGTCAGTTTTCCTTGTAGGCGATAAAATAACTGAGGCGAAGTGGCCGGAGGAAACAGAATTGGAAGCCTCGCTGAACCTCTCGCGCTTCTCAAACGGAATTTAGAGGCAGCTGAGTGAGTGAGGGTTACGGCGAAGCTTCAGTTTAATGACCTTGGCTTATCTGGAACATCCACTTGGTCTTTGGATTTGGAGACATTTGCATCTATTCTAGGTATTGGAACAGATGTGTTTATTATGGAATAGAACGCAGATATTACTGGAATATTTAAACAACGTGAAAAAATACAGTTCTCTCCCCACTCCTTCCCCACCCCGCCTTTTTTGTCAGTCCCTAACCCGCCTGCCAGTGCAGGAGACGCGGGTTGGAACCCCGGGTGGGGAAGATCCTGTGGAGTAGGAAATAGCAACCCGCTTTAGTATTGCCTGAAAAATTCCATAGACAGTGGAAGCTGGTGGGCTGCAGTCCATGGGGTCGCAAAGAGTCGCAGGTGACTGAACACACACATACCTCCTAGCTTTTTAAAAAAAATATTGGTCCCTATTTCTGTACCCCCAGCAGTTGTGAAGCTATTAGGAAACACCAGATTGCCAGAACAATTCGTTAACCTAAATGACATTGAGCTTTTGGGGAGTGGCGGAGACATTTAAAAATTCATAATTTCCTTAACTAGACAACTACTGAAGACATTGTGCTTCAGTGCTGTGTTTGGAAACTACGTAGACCTGGCCTCAGCTCCCATCACTGGCTGCCTCTGATCTTGGATGGGATAACTTATGTAATACTTATTGCTCTTTTGCAAGGACGGGGCGGGTTGTAAGTAACTCACGCTTGGGAGTAAAACAAATAGAATAGTGTCTGGCACACAGTAAGTGTTCAGTGAATATTAAACATTATTACCATCACTGGTAAATATGTTTTCAAGTAATTCTCTCCTACAAATGTGTCTGTAGATTGTTGACGATTTGTTGTTATTTTAGAAGCAACATTATACACCTGGTGCTTAATTTCCAAAGGGAGTTACCAAAGCTGTGATGTCTAAGAGGTTGAATCAAAAGAGAGTTTGTTTTCCCTCCTTGCTTAGGGACTATCCCTAAGACACAATTTTAAAAGAAGACTTAAACTTTCCGGACTTCCCTCTCTGGACCACGTCTCTCCTGGAAACCTCAGACACTGTCATGTTGCCTTTAGCTCCTACTGGGTCACCCATCAAGCTCAGTTCTGTTTCGGAAAGAGTTTTAACATGACCTGTTTCTCCTCATACACTTTGAAATATTCATTCCCTCCATGGAAAGTTAGCTGCTGGGGAAGAGGGAAATGTGCTTCTTTTACTAGTCCATATGGGATCAAAACCCTCCCAGAAATACATATATTTTTAAAGAGGGTAGCCAAGTGAAATAAAAGTAATGTAAAATAAAAGTTTTGGAAGATGGGGGTCATTTAGATCTGCTAGTGTATCCTGAAATCTCATCTTTTCATACAACTCCCAACTCCCTTGAAAAGTTATTTAAAAAGTTATTTCCTGTAACCTGTTTCTGAAATTGCAAATAATGGAGAAGTTCCCAGTTTCCTTTCCACCCCCCACTCCTTTAATTCTGATGGCAGCAAGGGGGCATAATGGAATGGGATGCTTGACCTGAAAAGCTGGAGTGGCGATACAGTTGGCCCTCTGTCCTCTGGTTCCACACTGGAGAATTCAGCCAACCTCCTGATGGAAAATACTTTGAAGAAAAAAATTCACAGAGTTCAAAAAAACAAAACTTGAACTTGCTGCTCTCAGCCATCTATTTACATAGCATTTATTTTGTATTTACACCTATTTACATCGCTCTTACATTGTATTAAGGTGGCAGTGGTAGTAAAGAATCCCTCTGGAGACTCAAGAGATGTGGGTTTGATCCCTGGGTTGGGAAGATTGCCTGGAGGAGGAAATGGCAACCCCCTTCAGTATTCTTTCCTGGAAAATCTGAGGGACTGAGGAGCCTGGTGGGCTACAATCCATATAGGGTTGCAAAGAGTCATACACGACTGAGCGACTAAGCACAGCCCAGAGAAAATTTAAAATAGGAAAACATGCTTGGATTATATGCAAACACTGTACCGTTTTATATGGGAGACTTGAGCCTCTTGGAGTTTGGTATCTGAGGGGGGTCCTGAAATCAATCCCTTGCAGATAGTGAGGGACTGTAACCATACCTATAGGTCTTTCAGGTGTTTGAGTTTATCCTTTTTCCTTACTGTCCAGTTTTTACCTGCAATCACTTTTGTTGATAGACATAGTGAGCAGTTTTTACCTACAATATATAGAGTATATACTTTTAAAAGAAATTCCTTCCTGTGTTTGCACAGGAAGTAGGATTATTAGCAATTAATAGTCTGACTATCAGTTTCAGCATCAAGCAAGTGGCTGGAGGGTATTCGAAAATGGTATTACAATGCTGCTGGGTTCAATAAACTGGGTGAGTATTTGTGCTCCTTATTTTGTTTTCTTCTTTTTCTGAGTATAGTGCTTTTGTAGGAGTACTACTATATTATGGATCTTCAGAATAAATGAACTATTCGTACCTGTGTACCTTAAATTTTAAAATTAAGTCACATTTTATTGTTAAATCCATTTCCTTTTTATTATTGAGAAGAGAGGGATGGAATTGTCCCAAATGTATGAGGTGGACATGATTTATGTTCTTGAAATATGAGAGCAGAACATTTTCCTTATTATATGTTCCCTCTCTCAGCTCCTCTCCTTAGCATTTTAAAATTTAAGTTATGTGAACTTTGAAAGTAGAGATTTTTCAAATGTTAAAATTGTCTGCTGTCTTTACAGTTAGTTGATTTCTGAACTTTTTTTAGAACTTTATACTTTGTGGTGAACTTCATCTTTTGTAACTGAAGCCTGATGGAAGCATCATTAAATGCTAATGGTTCCTTAGTACACTGTCATTTTAAGGTTCTTTAATTCCTCGAGCTCAGAATTGCAAACTATAATAAGGTAGAGACGTGGTTTATTGATAAGTGTTTAAAAACACAGTAGACATTTTAAATGTTTTTAAAAATTACTGTAGATAAAATGTGAACTTTGTGGAAATACATTTTAAAGACTCATTGTTTCCACAGTACCATTTAAGAAATAATCCATTAAATAACCCATTATTGTATGTGAAATTGCATTGAGTTTCCATCATAACTATTTCTGGATATATCACCCAAGTTAATGACTTAAGTTATAAGTCAAAATTTTACTTCTTTTTTAAAAAGTTATTTTCAAGATGCATATTCATTCTAACTTGTTTTTTACCATAGGCTTAATGCGAGATGACACAATATATGAGAATGACGATGTAAAAGAAGCCATAAGAAGGCTTCCTGAGAACCTTTATAATGATAGAGTGTTTCGCATTAAGAGAGCACTGGACCTCAGCATGAGGCAGCAGATCCTGCCTAAAGAGCAGTGGACAAAATATGAGGAGGTAGGACAGTTTTTTTGTATTTGATAATGTTGGCCACTAAGGGTTGAATATTAGAAACAAAGAACACATTGATTGTATAGTGCTTTAGAGTTCTTAAAGTTGTGTCAGATCAACATCCTTATGATAGTCTCATGAGGTTAGAGCAAATGTTAGCTCTGTTTTCAAGATAAACACATTGAGATTTAGCGATGAAGTGACTTTCCAGATCACTAAACCCATCCCTGAGATAGAGATACAGGAGTAGAATCCAGGTCTTCTCCCTCCCAGGCCATGCTCTCCTTTTGCACTCTGCTCGAATGAAGAAAGGGTGTTTATGTGATCAGCCCATTTAGTGGCTTTCTGGCTCCTAGAAAGGACTCTAAAGCAATCCCTCACCCCTTGGACTGCATTGAAACTAGGCCAAATTTGTGGACTCTCATTCCTTTCTCTTTGACAGACCCTCTGATATCAGAACGGCTTATTACAATATTTTTGTGGCATTTTACATAAATGAAAAGCAGATAGTTTTTAGTCTGCTTGAGAATATATTTTCTTAAGTTGGAAATAAGTTTTGTAGATTTCTTTTGTTGTTTAATACCTGTTGAATATTTGGGATATATCAATATGTGATGATGGCATATAATATTTTTCTTTTGTTCATTCTTTAGGATAAATTCTACCTTGAACCGTATCTGAAAGAGGTTATTCGGGAAAGAAAAGAGAGAGAAGAATGGGCAAAGAAATAATTTAACTGTCCTCAAGTATTTTTATGAAGTTGGTTAAACCTGAAATGTACAATGTAGAACTATTTGGGCTGTAAATGTATTACTTTAAATAAATATAATTGTTGGAGTTTTGGAGTTCTAAACCTTATTCTGAATAACTACTGAATTTATGTTGCTACTGTAGATTAGCAAGATATCTCGAAGCCCCAGCAGGGCCTTCCTTGCAAGGATGGACTGGAGCAAGAAACAACCACCAGGGACTTTGTTTTATCTGAAGTAAATAGCACAGGGCTTCCCACGTGGGGCTGGTCGTAAAGAATCCTCTTACCAGTGCAGGAGACATAAGAGATGTGGGTTCAATCCCTGTGTTGGGAAGGTCCCCTGGAGAAGGAAATGGCAACCCACGCCATCCAGTATTCTTGCCTGGAGAATCCCTGTGGACAGAGGATCCTGGCGGGCTACAGTCCATAAGATCAGAGAGTCAGACACGACTGAAGCGACTTAGCATAACGTATATAAACAGCAGCAGACTGGCTCTCAAACTTTGAAAGTTACTGAACAAAAGGAGAGAGGATGCACTTCCTAGTCTGCCAGGATTGGGATATCAGAAAATAAAAAGTAGAAAAAGGCGAGACACTTTTCAGCTCCCAGTGGCTTTTCCACTTAGGAAGCGACCATTAAAGTCTATTGTGGGACTCCCCTGGCAGTCCAGTGGTTAAGATGCCATGCTTCCATTGATTGCAGGGGCACAGGTTCAATCCTTGGTCAGGGAACCTAAGATTCTACATGCTTAGGGGTGCAGCCAGAAAAAAAAAAAAGATCTGTTGTAAGCATTGGATAGTAATATTTAAAAGTAAAGCTACAGTCCAGTTACATATTAGAACCATTCTATAATGTCATCATTCCCACCCCTAAATTCTAAAATGCTTACTTCGCTGAAAGTGAGAACACAGAACCACAGCAAGTAGGGAAAGGAATTGTGGAACCTGCAGTCTACAGTGTTCCACAAGCCAGTGCTGTGTATGGTAGACCATCTCTAATTGGGATTTTACCTTGAACGAGTGTGAAAAACAATTCTTGTATTTAGAGGCATGCCCCAGAGATACAGTGAGTTCAAGTCCAGACCACCACAATAAAGCAAATACTATAATAAAGTGAGTCACACAGTTTTTGGTTTCCCAGTGCATGTAAAAATTACAACTGTACAATTAAGTGTGTAGTAACACTGCTTTAAAAAACCAATATATGTACCTTAACTAAGATAGATTCTTGCTAAAAAATCTTATCATTTAAGCCTTCAGCAAGTTATACTAATAACATCAGAAATTACTGATCACCATAACAAATACAATGAGTTTGAAATGTTTCAAGAATTGCCGAAATGTCACAAAGACATGAATTCCAAATGCTTTTGGAAATTGGCACCAATAAAAGTGCTGGACACGGTTGCCACAAACCTCCCATTTGTAAAAAATATATACATGTGAAGCCTAATAAAGGAAGTATGCCTGTAGTTAAAATTCGTGAAACAATCAGAAGTGGGTGTGTACATTCGACATATATTTTTGTTACAGAATGAGAAAATTTGACAAACGTTTCACTTTAAAGGGCAAGATTCCTTTATTAGAGTGAGGTACTAGATTCAGCCACTAGGTGGCGATGCGCTACAACTTGACTTAAAGGGACCCAGCACCACCACTGCTGAAGGTTTATCCATTGTGTACCCCCACTCCTTCCCCTTCATTTTTCAGGATGACAACACCTTATGAGGTTTATGGCCATCAGGAGAATTTACTACTAAGCTATATACTGATGTAATGAAATCTAATATATGAGAGTAATGAATTATGAGATGTTATTTAGTTTCAGAATTTTATTACTTCAATCAGTTTGGACCATGTTTCCTTTTATATGATTGCTCACTCTTTAAACATACCAGATGACTGTATAAGGAACACCTAATAAAGTCTAAAGATGTTAAAATACATATATTTTATTTGCCATAATTTGTTTAAATTCTGGTTATACTGGTGTTCATATTAAAAGCCACAACATGTTATAAGCTGAGATCTCAGGTCAGATGGTGCCTCTGAACTATATTTTGCTAAGAAATTTCTTTGTATGTGTTAACAATTGAGCAAGGAGGAAGAACTGAATTGTTAAAAGGTGGTTAATTTTTAGCATAGATTACAGAAAGCTTGTTAGTATTTGAGTGGGTTATGTATTATGACAAACTATTTAAAGTGTTATTCTGGATTCTGACTATATCTCACCTACAGTTGAAAAAAATGTATTATTTGCTTAACTTTGTATTTTAATACATTTGCCTATTTTGGCATAAATGCCAAAAATGTAATTTCAAAATAAATCCCTGTGAAATTTCTGCTAACATTATTCAATTGAATCATTGTTCTATTAGTATTCTATTTTGAAGAAAATTTTTATACATGCCTATGAAATTGTATCTATAAGTCAGAAAAGATAATTATTTGTTTTACAAGACTCAGCTTCTAATTCCTTATACATACATTTAAAACATGGTGTGCCAGTAAACTAGAAACTAGATGCCAACTATTTAGGCAATCATTATCCTTTATAGATGGACATCTCAGCTATAAAATGAAGCAGTTTATGAAATTAGTCATTATTTTAGGAACAAAACATCCTGGGTCTGTATTTTTAATTAATGCACTAACTGTTAGGATGAACTAATATTGATTGATGTATCAGTCTTGTACCAGACACTGTTCATATGTTGTCTTTTAATCCTCCCTGCAACTTTCTGACATAGATATAATTACAACCATTGTATGGAAGAAGAAATTGGGGTTGTTTATTATATGTAAACACATATATACATATATATATAAAATAAAGAAGCAACAATTAGAACCCTGTATGAAACAACTGATTGGAATTGAAAGGAGTGCCACCCGGCTGTCTGCTGTCACCCTGTTTGTTTAACCTATACACTGAGCACATGATGAGAAATGCCGGGCTGGATGAGTTACAAACTGGAATCAAGACAGGAGGAACATTGATAACCTCAGACTAGCAGATGATAACCACTCTAATGGCAGAAAGTGAAGAGGAACTAAAGAGCCTCTTGATGAGGGTGAAGGAAGAGAGTGAAAGAGCCTGCTTAAAGCTAAATATTAAGAAAACTAAGATCATGGCATCTGGCCCCATTACTTCATGGCAAATAGAAGGGGAAACAGTGGAAGTAGTGACAGATTTCCTCTTGGTTCTAAAGTCACTGCAGATGGTGACTGCAGCCATGAGATCAGAAGACGATTACTTCTCGGCAGGAAAGCTATGACAAACAAACAGTGTGCTGGAAAGCAGACATTACTCTGCCAACTAAGGTCCGTATGGTAAGGCTATGGTCTTCCTGGTGGTCTCGTATAGTTGTGAGAGCTGGACCATAAGGCAGAGCATGAGAGAATTGATGCTTCCAAACTGTGGTGCTGGAAAAGACTCCTGAGAGTCCCTTGGACAACAAGGAGATCAAACCAGTCAGTCCTAAGGGAAATCAACCCTGAATATTCACTGGTAGGACTGACAGAGAAGCTGAAGCTCCAGTATTTTGGTCACATGATGCAAACAGCTGACTCATTTGAAAAGTCCCTGATGCTGGGAAAAATTGAGGGCAGAAGGAGAAAAAGGCATCAGAGGATGAGATGGCTGGAAGGCATCACTGATGCAGTGGACATGAACTTGGGCAAACTTTGGAAGATGGTGAGGGACAGAGAGGGCTGGCGTGCTGCAGTCCATGGGATCGCAAAGAGTCGGACACGACTGGGCAACTAAACAACAACATATATATATATATATTTGGTGTGTGCTTTCTGTGTCTCATGCTAGGCAGAAGCTAGGTGTAGGATGGACTGTTTGAACATTGGCACTGTTGACATTTTGGGCTGGATAATTGTTTGTTGTGGGGCTTTCCTGTACATTGTAGAGTGTTCAGTAGCATCATCATTTTCCTCCAGTTCTGGCCACCCAAAATGTCTCTAGGCATTTGTTAAATGTTCCTCTGGGTGACAGAATTGCCTCTACTTGAAAATCACCAGTACAGGGGATACAAAGGGAGAAACCAAGATGGTGGAGATTGACATGTAAATAGACATATAAATATGTAATATATGTAAACAAGTGTGTAAATTATTTGTAAAACTATATACACTGGGTGTTACAGATACGTGGAAAAGGGAAAACTAAATCAATTTGGCAGGTGATCAGAGAACACCCACTGACAACTTAGCAGAATCCAAAAGAGTAAGCAGAGCCAGCCAAGCTAAGTGGAGGAAGGTAAACGGGAAAGTGCAAAGCAGGGTGTATGCCAAGGAAAGAGACTTCACACTGATGGAGTGGCAAGTGTCTGGGAGCTGAGGGTGGTGGAGCCTGGAAGGTGCACGCCGCATTGAAGTGCTTGCACTTTGTGAGCAGGAGAGTGCTTGAGTAGATTCCAGCAAGTAAAAATCCCCAAAATTTTTCAAGTGAGGTTAAGGCGGATGAGTGTTAAAAGTTTCTCAATATGGAACTGCCAATTTGCTTTTTTAAGACTGTAATAATCTGTACTTTCTCTGGTGGCTCAGTGGCAAAGTATCAGCCTGGCAATGCAGGAGTTGTGGGTTCAATCCCTGGGTTGGGAAGACCCCCTGAAGAAGGAAATGGCAACCCACCCCGGTATTCTTGCCTGGGAAATCCCAAGGACAGAGGCTACAGTCCATGGGGTCACAAAAGTCTGACACAACTTATCTACTAAACAACAACAAGCAAGCAGTCCTGAGGGTTCTTTTCAGTGCACGCCTGCCTGTACCAAGTATTTCATTAAGAACAATCTTGGTGAATTTGGTTGGAGAAAGGGTTTCTTGTTTAAATTTGTGTTTCTTGGACTGAGTAGTTAAACTTGTTTCCATATGCTATTATCAAGTTGTTTTTCCTCCTTTATCATGCTCATGTCCTTTGCCTATGCATCTATTTTTATTTTCACAGCATTTTCTTTATTTGTTTAGTTTTCTTCTTAGTTCCCCTGCTTTCCCCCCCTCCCCGCCCAGTTTGGGTCAGTTTGTATGAGACCTCTATATATTTAGACAGTACTCCTTTTATTCAAATTTGCTAAAAAGATACTTTCTTATTCTGTTGTTTGAATGTTGTTCTGGTTATTTTTTGGATGCCTTTTCAACTTCGTTTATGGTGGGTTTTGTCGAATGGAAGTTTCTAATTTTTATGTAGTACAGTCTATCTGTCTTCTCCTCTGTGGTTTTGCCTTTAAGGTCATGTTTGAGAAGTCCTTGCTTTACTCCATGGTTATATAAATATCCAGTGAGGTTTTTCATCTAGTACTATTAGCTGTGAGAAGTAAAACCATAAATCTTTAATCCCTATGGAATTAGGTATATGGTGTGAGCTGCAGAGACATTACTTTGCTGACTAAGGTCCATCTAGTCAAGGCTATGGTTTTTCCAGTGGTCATGTATGGATGTGAGAGTTGAACTGTGAAGAAAGCTGAGCACCAAAGAATTGATGCTTTTGAACTATGGTGTTGGAGAAGACTCTTGAGAGTCCCTTGGACTGCAAGGAGATCCAACCAGTCCATTCTGAAGGAGATCAGCCCTGGGATTTCTTTGGAAGGAATGATGCTAAAGCTGAAACTCCAGTACTTTGGCCACCTCATGCGAAGAGTTGACTCATTGGAAAAGACCCTGATGCTGGGAGGGATTGGGGGCAGGAGGAGAAGGGGACGACAAAGGATGAGATGGCTGGATGGCATCACGGACTCGATGGATGTGAGTCTGAGTGAACTCCGGAAGTTGGTAATGGACAGGGAGGCCTGGCGTGCTGCAATTCATGGGGTCGCAAAGAGTCGGACACGACTGAGCGACTGAATTTAACTGAGTATATTTTTGAGAGATACTAGGAGGTCCAGTGTTCTTGCCTGGAGAGTCCCAGGGACGGGGGAGCCTGGTGGGCTGCCATCTACGGGGTCGCACAGAGTCAGACACGACTGAAGCAACTTAGCAGCAGCAGCAGGAGGTCCAGTTGGTAAGGCTGGATGATCAAGCCCATGTGCAGGGGTGGAGGTGGGAGGTAGAGAGACAGGAAGAGGAGACCCACTAAGGGGGATCCCTGGAAGATTGTTCTTGTTCAGTCACTAAGTTGTGTCCACTCTCTGTGACCCCCATGGACTGCAGCATGCCAGGCTTCCCTGTCCTTCAGCATCTCTCGGAGTTTGCTCAAATTCATATCCCTGTCCTTCAGCATCTCTCGGAGTTTGCTCAAATTCATACCCATTGAGTCAGAGATGCTATAACCATTTCATCCTCTGCCGCTCCCTTCCTTTGCCTTCAACCTTTCCCAGCATCGGATGCGAGCCGGTCATCAGCCCCTTCTGTGGGCTTCTTTTCTGTAAGATTGTTTCCCCTACTGGATATTCCAGATCCACTCTCTGCACATCTCCATCCCACTCTGCGCCCTGGAGACTGATGTGTATGGACTGCATCTACGGACACCTTGTCCTCTGGCTTCTCACCTGGGCTCGGCCAATGGGAAGTTACCTGCAGAAGAGGACAGACAAGCAGAGGGACTGGGGTGTCTGTTCCCCCAGCTCACTCCTGCTGGGCTGCCGGTTGGCCGTCCCTCTGAGGACGCCTGCAGCTCCCTTCCTCCCCACATCCATCTCTTGTTGGTCCCTTAACCTTGCCTGTCCTTTTTTAGTTGATCCTTCGTTGAATATCCCTTGGTTGCAGGAGCCTGACCTGCAGCTGAGAACCTTGACTCACACAGAGCTGGTCTCCCACCCACTGAGGGTAGTCGAGGTTTCCCTTGGGAGCACCACGGGCAGCAGAACTAGTCTGTGGTCTGTCCCTAGGAAAACTTACAAGCCTGCTTCCTTGAGGTTGGCCAATTCATAGGCCAGAGTCAGCCTCCCGAGATCACACAAGCTCCTGTCGAAGGCAGTGTCTCCTGCCGCCCCCCTCTGCCTCTATGCCTGATGGATCTGCTTCCAATCAGAGATGTACTCTTCCACACAATTTAATTCAGGGAAATGCCAGTGCTAAAAAGATGCTGTATGACAGAAAACAGAAGGTTCGCCCACCCTGACATGGGGCTGCACTGTCTTTCTGGGCAAGCTCTTTCTTTTTGTTTAACTCCCTCTTCACCAAATGCACTCTGCAAAATTCTGCTTCTAACCTTTGTCGCTCCTGGGGGTGCCGCTTGAAACCCTCACCATTTTCTCTGCTTGCCAAATTCTAGTTTTATTTTAAGACAAAAGTAAAATTCCACTTACTTGGAGAAGCCCTCTTTGATCCCCAGACATTTGACATTTTCTATATTTTTTAAGTTCTGAGACATTACTGCTTCAACAAACCATTTGTTGCTTAATCATGGCTAATACTATTTACCTAGTGTTCAGTATGTGCCAGGTGTGGTCTTGTTATTCCTTAAAAAAACTCTTCAAGGTGGGGATGATTATCTGCTTTTCATACGGGCTCACAGAGAGCCAGGAATGGCTCTAGGATCACAGTTAGCCAGTGGGCAAACTGAAATTTAAATTCCATCTGCTTTTATATTGCTCTGCTATCTTTTTGGGGTATGCCATCTCATACTCACCATCTTTGTGTTTACAAATTTGATGTCATTTTGTACTTGTCTTTTGCTTTTATCTTTCTTTTTAAACTCTACCAGTTATCTAGCTTTAAAAGTAGTACAATCATCTTTTCTCTGAGGAAATGACATTTAAACTGTGCCCTGAATGTTGGAGAGAAGCCACCAGGAGAAGCCACCAGGGGAAGCCACCCTGGTTCTCTGTGCAGGAGACCACCTGGGAAGCTTAAAAACAAATAAGCAACCCAAACCAAAACCACTGTGTTGCCTGGGTACCACTCCCAAGAATATGAATTGATCGGTTTGGGATGTGGCCTGGAATGCAGATGGTTTTACTGTGTAACTAAAGCTGAGAGACATAGGTCAAGTGCAAAGCGTTCCTAGCTGAGAAAACATCAAATGCAAAGGACCTCTGGTGGCAGGGAGCCAGTAAGGGGACGCTGCTGGAGAAGGGGAAGCTGCTGGAGAAGGGGGCGCTGCTGGAGAAGGCCATCACACTGAATCCCAATGGAGAAGGGAGAGAAAACCCTGAGGTCAGAGAGGCAGGCACAGTGCCTACGTGAGGTGCCTTATCCCTGGGTGCTCGCTAAGTCACTTCAGTCATGTCTGACTCTGTGTGACCCCATGGACTGTCATCCTCCAGGCTCTTCTGTCTGTAGGGTTCTCCAGGCAAGAATTCTGGAACAGATCACCATACCCTTCTCCAGGAGCTCTCCCTGACCCAGGCATCAAACCCACATCTCACGTCTCCTGCACTGGGAGGCAGGTTTGTTACAACTAGCGCCCTCCTGGGGAAGAAGTTTGGATTTTACGTAAATACAACTGGAAGGCCCGGAGGGTTTTGAGCAGAGCGGTGAACTATGATTTTAAAGCAGGTACTCTGTGTATAAAACTACCTCATTCTTTTTAAGGAATGCATAGCCCTCCAGATTATGGATGTCCCGTAATTTATTCAACCACTTTCCAGGTGATTGACATTTGGGTTGCTTCCAAGGGAATGCTGTTACAAATAGAGCTGCAGCGAATATCTGTGTGCACTTGTGCTTTTACATTTTTGTAGGATAGAGTCCAAGGGCTTAAAAAATTTAGGGAACACAGTGGGGGTGGGGAGGGGAGAAAATCCTTTAAAACTCCCTGTCATGCGAGGGAGAGCGCTCTCTTAAGCCCAAGTGTCTTAATTGTGTGTTCCACACCAGCCTGGATAAAGCCAGGTTTAGCAGACCATCAAGATTTTGCAAAGAGCCGCTGGAGTGTCCTACAATAATACTGAAGTGTGAGAAACATGGACACGCCCAGTGTTCCTGAAACGGACATTTCATTTCCCCTTAGGCTTTAGTAATATCATAAATTGATTACATTTGCTCTGCTTTCAGTTCTATCCAAGAGATTTCGCTAACATATTGTATGTTTAGTATTTGACGTTCACATGAAAGTCAGCTTTTTAAAACTCTTGTCATAAATCAGAGCAGAATTTCACTTTTAGATAAGTATACCGTTTTTAAATAATTTCCATTGTCTACAGAAAAGGAGGGCTTCCCAAGTGGCACAGTGGTAAAGAATCTGCCTACCAATGCAGGGGACATAAGATACATGGGTTTGATCCCTGGGTCGGGAAGATCCCCTGGAGGAGGAAATGACAACCTGCTCCAGTACTCCTGCCTGAAGAATCCCATGGACAGAGGGGCCTGGCAGGCTACAGACCACGGGATCACACACAGATAGAAAAGGAACTTAATATGAAATGTTTCTCCATCTATTCAAATGATTGTTTTTTGTTTTTTGTTTTTTTTTTTACTTCTCAGGGCTTCCCTGGTGGCTCAGTGGTAAAGAATCCTCCTGCCAATGCAGGAGACACAGTTTCCATCGCTGGGTGGGGACAATCCTCTGGAGAAGGAAATGGCAGCCCACTGCAGCATTCTTGCCTGGGATAATCCCATGGACAGAGGAGCCTGGCAGGCTACAGTCCATGGGGTCACAAAAGAGTTGGACACAACGAAGTGACTAAATAACAACAAGGTGCTTTCACCTTTTTGGCACATGTTTACATACTAATAAGTTCTGATCTGTTCATTTTACTAACATTTATTCACAGGTTGTCCCAGATGCTGGGGTCCAAAGATGGAGCACACTCAACTTCCCTGCTTGTTGAGTTTGCAGTCAGGAGAGGGAGGAAGCCCAGCTGGTAGTGTCACCACTCGGAGTGAGCAGGGCTTCATCAGAGAAAGCAGGGGATGACGTGGAAGCACGGAGCATGGATCCAACCCCACGCTGAGGGCTGGAGGTGGGTGATAAGCAACTGGAATGGATTGTGGCTGAATTAAAAAGACATCTCATCTGGAGAATGTCATGAAATCAATGGAAGGTGTATGAGTTTCCTACTGCTGCTGTAACAAATCGGGGCAAACTTAGCTTGAAACCAGCCAAATCTATCGTTTTACCATTCTGGAGGTCAGAAGCCCATAAGTCTGAGGGAGCTAAAATCAAGGGGTCAGCAAGGCTGATTCCTTCTGCAGATTCTGTGGGAGAATCTGTTCATTTATTCTTGCAGCTTGTCAAGGCTGCCAGCATTGCCTGGCTTGTGGCTATATCCCTCCAATCCCTGCTGCCATCGGCTAATGGCCTTCTCCCACCACGAATGCCCTCTCCCTCACCTTTTCTTATAAAGACTCTTTGTCGATTACACTGGGCCCACCCAGATAGTCCAGGACAATCTCACCATCTAAAGATTCTTAACTGAGTCACATCTGCAAAGTCCCTTTTATCATGGAAAGTAACATATTCACAGGTGTCAAGGATTTACAGGATATATCTAGGGATGGAGGCTGTTATTCAGCCTATCACAGAAGGCAAGAGAGAAGCCTCCAGAAGAGGATGGATGAACTCAAGGACACACAGCCCCCCGTCCTGCCCTAGGATGAAGCTGAAGCCCTGCACTGACCACTGCAACTGCTGGACCCCGCTGCTGGCCTGGTTAATTTCTAGCTCTGTGCCTGTGTTGTCCCCAAAAGACAAAATCTTGAGGTCGAACATCCAGTTGGTGGAGCCTGGATCAGACACCTCATGTCGACTGCTAGAAGAGGGTGCATTGCTCCTAAAGCTCTGGTGACAAGAGGCAGGGCTTTGCCTTCCACCAGGACTCACACTTGAGGATTACCTCCTGAGACTCACCAAGAGCATGCTTGGGTGCTGGGGGCCCTGATGTGGACACGCCACCATGTGTACACTGCAGGAATGAACCAGTCACCAGGAGCATCATCCTGGAGGAAGAGGAGCCTGGGCTGGAGGCCTGAGGGGGGCGTAACACTAACTCAGTGAGTTCTTCGGTCTTTCTTCTTCAGGCAGCTCATTTAAGTACACTGGGGTCCTTTATCAGGCTGCCATTCTCCAAAAGAACTTTATTATTATAATAAAAAACTTGAAATCGAAGTCACACAATCTGTTTTAAAAGTGTACAAACAAAAAACCAGAGTCACTCTCACTTCAATATACTCCTGGTGGGTGTGCAGGTTAGACAAGATCTTTCCCAAAGTCAATAGATTCCAAGAGTCTTTCAAAGGACATACCATTTGCCGCAGTGATTCTGGGTCATCTCAGGTACATCTCAGAATGGGGAGGAGGGGAAGGAAATAGACAAAAATGTAGAGATTTATATACACGGATGTTAATTCTAAGCTTGCTTATAGTAGCAAATATGGATAGCATCGCTGTCCAACAATGTAGGGAATGGCTGTTGGAATTTTATTGACTCAGTGATATTCTCAAAGGTAACTTAAGCACATGGGATATTGAGAATATGCCAAGACTTCCCTGGTGGTGCAGTGGATAAGAATCCACCTGCCAATGCAAGGGACACAGATTTGAACGCTGGTCCCAGAAGATTCCACACCCCATGGAGCAACTAAGTCTGTGAGCCACAATTACTGAGCCCACATGCCTAGAGCCTATGCTTTGCAACAAGAGACGCTACCGCAATGGGAAGCCTGAGCACTGAAGTGAAGCCCAAAAAGGTTTAGAGGAGATTTTAGACTTTCTATATGTACTTTTCCATGTTTTCCAAATTTTCAATGAATTTCTTTTATAATCTGAGCTTTTTTTTTTTAAATATAATGGCACTGGAAAAATTAAGCTGTAGGTTAGGAATAAAGGAAGAAAAACATGTATGTAGCACAAGTTTTCTTAACCAGAAGTATATGTCAGAACTACCTGAAGTGCTTTTTCCACAGTCCATATCTAACCCTCACCCCAACACTGCTGCAGAGATTCTGATTTAGTATGTCAAAAAAAAAAAAAAATCCTCAGAATCATCTGGGCACCTCTGCTTGAGGATCACCAATTTCAAACATGTATGTATTTCCCATACAAAAAAGCAAAATTCCAGACCTCCCCTGACAGTAATGCCTTCTCTCTCTTCATTTCTTCATAAGTAAGATATTTATGATTCTCCAATCCTTAACTTCATTTCTTCACCTCTCTTTTGGTTCGTAACAGCATGCATCCCACCAGAAAGCACTATTCTAACTTAAATCTTGGAACTCTCTCACCCTTCAATATGTCTTGTGTCACTGTTATCATCTATAAAGTATTTTGGATCTCACTTGCTGGCAGAGCTCTCAGAATATAAGCCATTGTGTTGGTTTTTTTTTTTTTTTTGCCACCCTTTGAATGATGTTCAATACCCAACTAGGAAAAAGTTGCTTTTGTGGTACTTCCCTGGAAGTTTGCCGATGACAGAAAGAATAAGTCCTAAATTGCCCTCCAAAGCAAGGGTCAAACCTTAACGCCCTTAACTGGAAAACTGCAAGACTCAGTGACTTAACTTGGTCAGCAGAACTTGGCATAAAAGCAACACAATCAGATGCCTTTTCTCAGAGGGAGAGCTTCCTACTGGAAATTGATTGAGAAGACAAAGAACATGCTGACTCATGGCTGGAACTGGTCTCCGGGGTTAGAGGGAGGACCTTATGTCTTTACCTTACTCAAATATTTACAGCACAAATGGGTGAGCCAAAAGAAGGAACAGACATTTTTGGGCAATGGTTCATTGTTCTTTTTTTTTTTTTCCTCCCAGTTGCTTTTCTTTCCAATTCACATTGAAATTTTGGTATAAGATTTTGTGAGTTAACGAACTTGAGTATTGAGACCTAAAAACATAGCTTAGCTCACTGACCCCCATTTTAAACTTTTAATTGTTGAGACTGTTATCTGAAGATCAGGAAAAAAGTAAGAAAATTGATTTGCCGATGAACAACTGTTTCAAATTATGACTTGGTTGACTTAAAAAGCAAAATATCAACATTAGACCTTAACACTTCAACTTGGAACTTGGTCCTGGAGCTTGACTGAATTTATAACCTTAATTCCATAGCTTCATCATTCCTAGGAGGAAAGGATCTATGGACTTTGGTCCAGAGATTTAAGATAGGGGCTTGAGAGTAGAGAGATGGATGAAGGCAGCTGTTTAAATATTTGAAGAGATTCTTTCACTGGACACATTTGTTTTTTAAATGGAGGAGTTGTGACTGAGTTAAACAAAATATAGAGATATTAGTATTTTTAGATTTCTCTCTGATAGTCTGGAAAATCTTTACATTCTTCTTGATCCAGTATGATCTTTACTCTGGAACTTTTGCTTCCTTTCAATTATGAAAATACTGGCAATAACTGCAAATTGTAGCCATCTCTGCTGTGAGTCAATAGAGGTGGTTTAGTGTGGTCAGAATCTAGAGGCCACTGCGTGAGGTATGAACACACTGGAAGTTTTGGGGAGAAGGTATAGATGGACCTTAATTACATGGAGAAACAGGACAATTTTGTGTAACTGAATTTAACAGTTCTAGCTGAGTGAATGGCACCCCACTCCAGTACTCTTGCCTGGAAAATCCCATGGACAGAGGAGCCTGGTAGGCTACAGTCCATGGGGTCGCTAAGAGTTGGACACGACTAAGCAACTTCACTTTCATTTTTCACTTTCATGCATTGCAGAAGGAAATGGCAACCCACTCCAGTGTTCTTGCCTGGAGAATCCCAGGGACGGGGGAGCCTGGTGGGCTGCCATCTATGGGGTCGCACAGGGTTGGACACGACTGAATCGACTTAGCAGCAGCAGCAGCAGCAGCTGAGTGAAAAAAAAAACTGGTTTAAAACTAAATATGAAAAAACTAAGATCATGATATCTGGCCCCATTACTTCATGGCAAACAGAAGGGGGAAAGGTGGAAGTAGTGACAGATTTCCTCTTCTTGGGCTCTAAAATCACTGCAGATGGTGACTGCAGCCATGAAATCAGAAGACGAGTGCTTCTTGGCAGGAAAGCCATGGCAAACCTAGACAGTGTGTTGAGAAGCAGAGACATTACTCTGCTGACAAAGGTCCATATAGTCAAGGCTGTGATCTTCCTGGTGGTCATGAACAGTTGTGAGATCTGGACCATACAGAAGGCAGAGCGCCAAAGAATTGATGCTTCCAAACTGTGCTGCTGGAGAAGACTCCTGAGAGTCCCTTGGACAGTGAGGATATCGAACCAGTCAATCTTAAAGGAAATCAACCCTGAATACTCATTGGAAAGACTGATGCAGAAGCTAAAGCTCCAGCATTTTGGTCATCTGATGCCAAGAGCTGACTCATTGGAAAAGACCCTGATGCTGGGAAAGACTGAGGGGAGAAGACGGCATCAGAGAATGAGATGGCTAGATGGTATCAGTGATGCAATGGACCTGAATTTGGGCAAACTCCGGGAGAAGATGGGGGACAAGGAGGCCTGGTGCTGCAGACCATGGGGTCACAAAGAGTCGGATACGACCGGGTGACTGAACAACAGCAACAAGTTGAGTACTTCTATATTCCAGGCAAAGGAATAGTGGGGAGACACAAGAGTGACACGCTGAATACAATGAGACAGTTAATTACACTTTCTGGCTGCATGAGGCTTGGGTAGAGGTGCTCATCAGTGAGCCAGAGCTCTCTCTGAATCAATTCAGGACTGTGCCTTGTGTGCGTGTGATTTTTAACGATGCTGATGCAGACTTATAGAATGGCATCTGTTAGGGACCATATGTTCGTGTCCCTCCTCCCCCCAAATCCATATGTTGAAACACTAATCCGCAATGTGATGGTATTTGGATGGAGCCTTTGGAAGGTAATTAGGTCATGAGGGTGGAGCCACTAAGATGTAATCAGTGCCTTTATAGAAAACATACAAGAGAGCTTCCTCTTTTTTTGGCTCTCTGCCATGTGAGGATATGAGAAAACAGCTGTCTACAAACCAGGAAGCGATTTCTCACCAGATGCTGTCCTGCTGGTACCTTGATCTTGGACATCCTGTCTGTGAGAGCTAAATGCTTGTTGCCTAGGCCTCTCTGTCTGTACAAGGGTAATGTATTAGAGCAGCCCGAACTGATGAAGACACCAACCCGGAGACCTCTGGCTGTATTATGCCCATCAAGATGTTTATTTTCTAGTCCACAGACTGAATCCAAGCTACATATCTTTGGTGGGTCACTGGACGACATGCAACATATCCACTTCATATATACATAAATGCCAGTATTAGCACATCAGTCTCCTTCACAGTGGAGGGCAGTTTACTGGCTTTGCCTTCCCTCCCACCAGGATAAGCACCCATCACCAGCAACACAGTGGTGAGGCCCTGCTCAGCCCTTTCTGAGTGCTTGGCTGGCATCCTGGCATGGAGGGGCGTGCGCCTGGCCCAGCACAATGAGACCTGTAATCTCGGCCGGTCCAAGGGATCAGTGCGGCTGCTACCCTCTCCTACTGTGATTATCTTTGTCCTTCTGGACAACCCTACTTTGCTGTCCTTTATCCATGGAAATAAGTGGGTGTGTGTGTGTGTGGTGGGGGACGGGGGGGGGAGTGTTGTCTAGGTCACTTGCCACTAGTCACATACTGGAGACAGGCCAGGAATATTACCCATCTCATAAGACTGTGTGATAAGTAGGTAAGCATGCAGAATGGCGCTTGGCACTTCAGTTCAGTTGCTCAGTCGTGTCCGAATCTTGGCGACCCCATGGACTACAGTACGCCAGGCTTCCCTGTCCATCACCAACTCCCAGAGCTTACTCAGACTCATGTCCATCGCATCAGTGATGCCATCCAATCATCTCATCTTCTGTTGTCCCCTTCTCCTGCCTTCAATCTTTCCCAGCATCAGGGTCTTTTCCAATGAGTTGTGCTTAGCACTTAGGAAGCACTTAAAGAATGGCACTTATTATGATTTCACAAGTGTTGACACAAAATTATTTACCTTGGCCTTTCAATTTCCAGCACTGAAACGGATTCCTCTTCCCATTTAGACTCTGTTTTTATGCGAGAGCAGCTGACAATACCAGGAAGAGAAAAATGGCTAATGTTATTGACCTGGAGTAAAGTGGCTGTGCTCCAGTGTTCTTGCCTGGAGAATCCCAGGGACGGTGGAGCCTGGTGGGCTGCCATCTATGGGGTCGCACAGAGTCGGACACAGCGACTTAGCAGCAGCAGCAGCAGCAAAGTGGCTGCAGGGGCCCAGGGGAGGGGCGGAGGGGGGCACAACACCAGGGAAACAAGTCTGGATCCCATGAAGCCGCTATTGACTCTCCCAGACTGACCACCTGCCCAGCGGGTACCCAGGCCCTTGCCCTCTCCCACTTCCCTCACCATCTTGCCTTTTTACGGGGCAAGACATGACTGCCTATGAGTAGCTGAGGATAAGAAAATCAGGGAGAAGAGGCAGGGATCAGTTTGGGCGTTTATTGCCTAAAAAAACACATCTTGACCTATATCTATAGATTCCTCCCTGTTCACTCTACCCACACATCCGCCCTGTCTTCCCCTCCCCCACTCGGGCACTGGTATGAGGCCTTCAACAAAGGATCGTTTGTATGTTGGGTTTGTAAAGAGGGGGTAAAAAAAAAGTCCTAGATTCACACATTTGTAAAGAAAAAATTATCTGGCCCATATCTTTGCCTCCCGTTGTCAACAGCAGCTCAGTGGCTTCCAGAGTCTCCTCGACCACAGAAAGCTGACCTTCTTCCCAGCTCCCCTCTTTTCCGAGTAAGGTGAGACTGACCTCAGAGTTTTGTATTTATCAGTGGATTTTGCCAAACAAACCAGCTTAACGAAAAACATGGAATTGAGACCGTCTTCCCGGGGCCAAAACCTGAACAGTAACAAGAACAGAAACTTGGCGTTTGGGGCTCCATTGTTTCTGGAATCCTTCTCTTGTCCTCTCTCCCTTCCCCCAGGAGTGTTGAAGCGGTTGAACTGAATAAAGATTTCATTCAAAGGGAACTGATCGGCTCTGCCACAAAGCGGGTGGGAGGTGCGTCATCGGGCGTCAGCAGCCTCGCTGAGCGGAGGAAGGTGGTATATCGCTGGCACCCTTCACGTCGGGGGATCAGCTTTCTCTTTTGGCTGACAGTGTCTTGTTATTACAGTTTGTTTAAAACTGGAGTCCTCTGGGTCCCTTTCTGAATAGCACTATCAGCATCTTTCTCAGCAGCGGAGATGTTTCTTTCCCCACTTCATATCTGGCCTTAAAAAACCAGACCGTATTTGTTGGCTTGTTTTAGTCTTTTAGACAAAAGAGTTTTCAGACTCTTTGAAGTTTTAGACATTTTGCCTTAAACATCAGGAGAACCTTGATTAAAAAGATCTTTTAAAGATAGATAGCCAATATGCATAAAGCAAAAAGTACAACCCTTTGTAGACAATAATCTATGCTTAAAAGGCACCTTAAGAGCGATAACTTAAAATATTAGAGTAGTAAGCTTGGAGATGGAGGTTAAGGGGCTGTAACAAAGTCGTTTATTTATTGCGATTATATTGCTATGCGGTTGGCTCAGTGGGACGTGTAAGGATGGTGAAGAGAGGAAACAGATATGACTTCGGAGCTGTAAGGTTTAGCAGGCAGACGGATGGTGATGTCTTTAGTTGGAAAAGGAAGAATCAATCTGAGGATAGAAGATGGTAATAATATATTGGAACTGTTGAGTTTATGTGCCTGGACGACACCCCCCACCCAAACATAGACTCCATGGAGACAGCAAGATGCCTCAGGTATGTCTGTATCTAGAACACTTATTACCCATTAAATGTCTGATAAATGGTTGGATTAATTAATTAATGATGTCATGTGGAAATGTTCACCACACAGGTAGGAAAGTAAATCTGATGCTCCAGAGTAGATCAGGCTCTAGTGCTCCTGAGAAAATCCACAGAGAGCCCTAGGGACAGATACATGGGAGAGTGAGTGTGAGTGAGGGGAGAAGGGTGCTGAGAATAGATGTGAAGGGGTTGCTTGTGCTTCCCTAGGGTCAGCCCCCTGGGCATTTCCAAGCCTTCTAGACCACTAGGGCCACAGTTGACCTTTCACAATTTGACTAGAAGTCTGAAGACGAGAGGAACATGAGAAGTATTATAGTTTCTCCCACAAGCTGTCTTCCTCAGGAGGCACAGTACAATGGAAACAGCAATCCTCAGAAGATGCCACATGGGTTTATTAGCCAGTGCAGCAAAAGTCATACATTCAACCTTTTCTTTCAAGTTTGCTGGTGTCCTAGATGTCCACCAATACTTTGCATGTCACGTTCATCTCTGGGAGACATGACATGGTGGTGGGACCAGCTTTAGGCTACAGGGATGAATCCTCCTTGAAGAAGGAACATGTGGGACCAAGGGGAGCCGAGGCCCGGGGGAGCCCTGCTGTCTAAAATCAAGGCCCCAGATTTTGTGCTGCTTTGACAGCTCTTGTAAAATCAGGAGGGCTTCAAATGGCCTAACTGCAGGTTCCCCTTCCCACATGGCTCCTGGAGGTAAGATCCACCGGCCAAACAAACCTCATCACAGGAACCAGCACAGTCCTTGCTCATCCCTGAAGAGAAGGCTCCAGTTCCCTGCAAGCCCACAGAATTATTCAAACAGGCCAGCTGCATCTCCAGAGGGAACCAGGGACCCCCCCCACACACACACACACCTTGATACTGCAAAGCTTGCCTCCCACAGTCCTTGGCTATTCACTCGGTTCCTGAGTACCGCGCCCCCATGACTTCATGTGGCATTCAGGGTCCTCCTCCCAGGCTGAGTGTACGTGATTAATAAACTGCTGTTCATCTTCCCTGTCCAGTGCCAAGTATCACCTGTTTGGCCATCTCTATAGCCAGTGGGATCAGTAGGGGGTGATTGAAACAGGCCCTTCCAAGGATCTGCTGGATCCCGGATCTGACATCCCACTCAATACAAGGTGCCTGTACAGCATTTCAAGCCAATTCCCATATCTTTAGCACTACTCACGTCTGTAGTGAGATATTTTTTCCCATACATTTTTTAAAATTTATTTTTTAATTGAAGGACAATTGCTTTACAGAATTTTGTGTTTTCTGTCAAACATCATCATGAATCAGCCATAGGTATACCTATGTCCCCTCCCTCTTGAACCTCCCTCCTATCTCCCTCCCCACCCCACCCCTCTAAACGCTCACAGAGCCCCTGTTTGAGTTCCCTGAGCCATACAGCAGATTCCCATTGGCTATCTGTTTTACCTACGGGAATGTCAGTTTCCATGTTACTCTCTCCATAGTTTATCACATTCGTAATGCTAGTTTACAAACCTGGTGGTAGCGTTGAAACTTCTGCAGTAGCTCTTTCTACTAACGTGGACGTAGCACTGTTTAGAGACAGTTCTACAGCGTGTGGACAGCTGCCAGATCTTTCACGGGATCTTCCAAAGGCTAACTGTATTCCTGGTGGGATATTCCCAGAGTGCTTTCTTGTTATCCAGTCGCTGAAGTCATGTTGGGTACATATATATCACTCTGTCTTGGCTGAAGTATTCTCAATTATGTTACAGATGATATGAATGATTGCTTCCTTTCATATTGAAATCAACTGGCTTGAACTTCTTTTTCATAAAGTAGGTACCTTGGTGCATCTTTTTTCCAGATCTCTAGGAATTTGCTGGGTGGGCTTATCTCTCTCCTAGTCAGCTGAACTTACAGTCTCCTGTGTGTGTTCTCCCTTCCTCAAATCCTTGCCCATTTTGGGCACCACCTTGCTATCCTCACTCCCCAAATCACCACTGTGACTAGTAGATGTTGCTGAAGATGCAAAGTCAGGAGAGGCCATTCACCTAAATTCAATGGAACTGCCATATAATAAACAAATTTGAGTTTCAGATAAACAGTGAGCAAGTAGTATAAATGTGTCCCCGCTATGACATGGTAACCTATATTTAGGGTTAGTCCTAAATGATCGTGTTAGTCACTCAGTCCTGTCCCACTCTTTACGGCCCCGTGGACTGTAGCCCACCAGGCTCCTCTGTCCATGGGATTCTCCCGGCAAGAATACTGGAGTGGGTTGCCATTCTCTTCTCCAGGGGGTCTTCCTGACCCAGGAATAGAACCCAGGTCTCCCACATTGCAGATAGTTTCTTTTTACCATCTGAGCTATCAGGGAAGGCCTAGTTCTAAGTAGTAACCCTAAATACTAAACTCTGAAAACATCACCTCTTATTCCAATAATAGGAAATTACCCCCGAGTTGCTTTTCCCTTTTGCAGCCAAGGAGCATCCTCTTGTCAGAGATGAACACATGGCATGAGGTGAGAGCCAGTGGCCACTGGGCCCTGTGCAAGGGTGGGTGAAGGGGTAGGAAGCTTGAAAGAAGCCACTGGCCTGGGCTTTGTGACTTCAGCAAAAGCAATACCAATGGTGTTGAGAGGAGAATGATTTTAAGTGATGAAAAAAGAGAATTTTTTTGAAGTTTGGCAGTGGAGAGCGGATACGAACTTGAAGGGGATGGAAAACCTCAGGATTTTTTAAAAATTAAATGGATTTATATGTTTTTGTGGGTGAAACATAAGGAGCCACTAAAGATCGGAAGATTAAAGATGTCAGAGAGAAATGAAGTATGGATCAAAGATTTAAGAATAGGGGAGCCCTTTCTTTTGTGACTGTCTGATGGAGAAGTGGTGCTATGGGCTGAATTATGTGCCCCAAATTCACACATTGCAGTCTTCAACCCCAGCACCTCAGCATGAAACTTTATTTGCAGACAGAGTCTCCAAAATGAGGTCCTAAGAAAGTGCCCTAGTCCAATTTGACTGTTGTTCAGTCATAAGTCGTGTCCAACTTTCTTTGCAACCCCACGGACTGCAGCATGCCAGCCTCCTCTGTCCTCCACTATCTCCCAGAGTTGGCTCAGATTCATGTCCATTGCATCAGTGATGCTATCTAACCATCTCATCCTCTGCCACCCCTTTCTCCTTTGGCCTTCAATCTTTCCCAGCATCAGGGTCTTTTCCAGTGAGTCGGCTCTTTGCATCAGGTGGCCAAAGTATTGGAGCTTCATCCTCAGCATCAGTCTTTCTAATGAACATTCAGGGTTGATTTTCTTTAAAATTAACTGGTTTGATCTCCTAGCTGTCCAAGGGACTCTCAAGAGTTTTCTTCAGCACCTCAATTTGAAAGCATCAATTCTTCAGCGCCTAGCCTTCTTTATGGTCCAGCTCTTACATGCGTACATGAATACTGGAAAAACCATAGCTTTGACATCTGTTGGCAAAGTGACATCTCTGCTTTTTAATATGCTGTCTAGGTTGGTCATAGCTTTTCTTCCAAGGAGCAAGTATCTTTTAATTTCATGGCTGCTGTCACAATCTGCAGTTATTTTGGAGCCCAAGACAATAAAATCTGTCACTGTTTCCACTTTTTCCCCATCTGTTCCCCATGAAGTGATGGACCAGATGCCATGATCTTAGTTTTTTGAAAGTCGAGTTTTAAGCCAGCTTTTTCACTCTCCTCCTTCACCCTCATCAAGAGGATCTTTAGTTCCTCTTCACTTTCTGCCACTAGAGTGATGTCATCTATCGTTTGACTGAGTGTCCCTATAAGAAAAGGAAATCAGGACACAGACATGCATAGCAGGAAGATTATATGGAGACACAGCAAGGGGAGAGCCATCTACATGTCAAGGAGAGCGATCTCAGAAGAAACCAACAACCACCGATATCTTGCTTTCAGACTTGTAGCCTCCAGAACTGTGAGAATATGTTTCTGTGTTTTAAGCCACACGGTCCATGGTGCTTTGTTATGGCAGCCCTAGCAAGCTAGTTCAGTGGTATTTGTAGTCACTGTGCTCACAGGCTTAGGGTCAGACAGGCAGGTTTGAATCCAGGCTAGGTTTCGAATGGCTCTGTGGTCTTGGGGGACTTACTAAATTTGGAAGCTTCTGTTTCTCCCTCTGCAAGTGGGGATAACAGTTTGTATCTTGTGTTGCTGTGAGGATTAGAATGAGGTGATGACACTTTGCACAGTGTGTAGCGAGTAGCTAAGTGCTCAGTCGTTTATTCCTTCAACAAATATTCACTGAAAGACTCCAAGCGAGGCACTGTTCTAGGTGCTGGGGACGGGTCAGTGAATGAGGCAGACGGAAGCCCCTGCCCTTGGGTCGTTTCCATCCTGATGGGGGAAGACAACAATAGACAGTTATGTGAAACTGATAATAAGTTAGATAAAATGGGAAAATCTGCAATATAAGTGCTAAGGAGAAAAAGTAAAGCAGGGAAGAGGTAAGTGAAATGCTAGGAGGTATTTGAATTTTACATAGGTGTCCAGGGAAGACCTTACTGAGAAGATAAATGTTGAGTTAAAACCTGAAGTGGGAGGGCCAGCATTCCAGCAGAGGAAACAGCAAATGCAAAGGGACTGTGGCAGAAATTAACTTGAGCTTCCCTGGTGACTCAGGGGGAAAGAATCCGCCTGCCGATATAGGAGATGCGGGATCGATCCCTGAGTCAGGAAGATTCCCCTGGAGAAGGAAATGGCAACCCACTCCACTATTCTTGCCGGGGAAATCCTATGGACAGAGGAGCCTGGCGGGCTACAGTCCATGGGGTTGCAAAAGAATCAGACACGACTTGGTGACTAAACAACAACAGCAACATGTAAGGCGCAGCAAAGAGGCCAGTGAGTATATAGAGCCAGGAGATGAGGCCAGGGAGGAGGCAAGGGCAGGTTATGCAGGACCCATAGCGACTGAATGATGGCCCCCAGAATATATGTCTGTGTCCTGACCCCTGGGTCCTGTGAACATTCTCTTATTGTCAAAAGAGTGAATAGTGCTTTGCATGACAAAAATATGATTAAGGATCTTGACTTGTTCAGTTGCTCAGTTGTGTCCGACTCTCTGTGGCCCCAGGGACTGGAGCATGTCCGCCTCCTCTGTCCTCCACTATCTCCCGGAGTTTGCTCAGATTCATGTCCTTTGAGTCAGTGATGCTATCTAACCATCTGATCCTCTGCCACCCATTTCTCCTTTTACCTTCAACCTTTCCCAGCATCAGGGTCTTTTCCAGTGAGTTGACTCTTGACATCAGGTGGCCAAAGTATTGGAGCTTCATCTTCAGCATCAGCCCTTCTAATGAATATTCAGGGTTGATTTCCTGTAGGATTGACTGGTTTGATCTCCTTGCTGTCCTAGGGAATCTCAAGAGTCTTCTCCAGCATCACAGTTTGAAAGCATCAGTTTTGGTGCTCAGCTTCTTTATGGTCCAACCCTCACATCCACATATGACTCCTGGAAAAACCATAGCTTTGACTATATGGACCTTTTGTCAGCAAAGTGATACTTCTGCTTTTTAATATACTGTCTAGGTTTGTCATAGCTTTTCTTCCAAGGAGCGAGCATCTTTTAATTTCATGGCTGCAGTCACCATCCACAGTGATTCTGGAGACGCAGTGTTATCTTGGACTATCCATGTGGGCTTTGTATGCAATCACACGTATCCTTATAAGATAGATATACCAAGGACAAGGTGATGGAAAGAAATAGGAGTGACAGACGAGTCACAAGCCAAGGACCACTGGCAGGCACTGAAAGCTGGATGAGGCAAGGAGTGTATTATCCCCTAGAGCTTCCAGAGGCAGCACAGCCCTGCCAACACCTTGACTTCAACATATGGCCTCTAGAACTGTAAGGACTAATTTCTGTTGTTTTTTAAGTGATCAATTTGTGGCAATTTGTTACAGAAGACCTAGGAAAGTAATAAAGGTGCCAGAGTCATATTAGGAATTTGACTTATCTTCTGAGTGATGGGGGGACCATTGGAGAGTTTTGAGTAGTAGAACAACATGATCTGACATTTGTTTAAAAAAATCACTTTGGAGACTGTGCTGGGGTATGGGGTACAAGGGGCAGAAACAGGGGCATCAGTTAGGAGACAACTGTTGAGGTTTACGTGAACCATGATGACGGGTAGCACCAGTGGTAGAGTGAAAGTGGGGAGAAGGGACCAGACTGGGTATATTTCAAAGGTAAAGTCAGTAGGCTCTCTGGTAGACCAGATGCCTTGTATGAGAGAAGGGAGGGGTCAAGGACAACTCTAGGATTTTTGTTTTGAGCCATTGGGAACATAGAGTTGCCCCTGCTGAGATGAGGCAGACAGGGGTAGAAGCTGGTTTTGATGGGTGAGATGAAGGGCCAGTTAAGTGCAGAGATGTGTGATTTCTAAGATGCCTATTAGACATCTAAATGGAGATACTGACACATGGATCTGGAGTCCACGTGAGGGTTTGGGGCTGGCAATATAACTGACAAGTCAATAGTACACAGGTTGTATTTAACGCCAAGTCAAGTTAGCTCTTAAGCAAAAGGGGTCACCTTTGTTACATTTTGTGCTGTTTCATTTTAACTGACAGGATGGTCACGCTGCAAAACCTTTATTGAGTCAAAGCAGTGCAAGCAAGTGCCTCTAGATGTCTACAGTCTGATTGGTTAGCTCCTGACATGTCCTTAACTGACTCTGAGCACACGGACGACAACTGCCGGGATAACGGCGTCATTTGGCAATGGTACTGACTTCAGACTTAGGAAAATGCAAAACATTTAAAAATCAGTAATTTTATAAAACCATTCCAAGCTTCACTCCTCTTGCAAAATATGCCCCCAGTCTCCAGACGGTCCTCTCTGAACAGTTCGAGCAAGAGTTCTGCCTGGTATTGCATTCTTGCTCACACCCCAGGAAGGCACAGCCCAAACACCCCAAGCTCACCTATAAGAAAAGGAAGTCTTCTACTGAGACCTGGGGAGTGGAGTGTATTTGAAAACCCCTTGGGGTTTTTGTTTTTGTTTTTTTTTTTGAGCAATAAATTTATGTTGAGTTTGAGGGAGAGGAGCCGCAAGAGCAAGTTAATTAATTTTTCTGAGAAAGATGTGGCTAATTTGAAGGCAGTAACAACGACTTATACCTCACAATTGCTATGCTTTATCCAGCACTTTATATTCACAATCAGTTTCAATGACTATTGTGTTTGTTATCATAATCACTTACATTCTATTTCCTCTTAAAAGCTGAAAATATCACTGACCTATGGGAAAAATAAATTCCAAAGTCAGAGACGGTAAAATAACTTCCTTAGAAAAAAGTTTCCTGAATTTTCCACTTTGATTTACTTCATTAATTACAGGACTATATATGAATCAAATGTCCATTTGTTTGAATGTAGCCAGGGTCTCAGGAGAGGCAAGGCGAAGGAAGAAATAGAGGCGTTGGTGTGAGAGCTGGGTTCGAATCCCAGCTCTGCTCCTCACGAGCTGTGACTTGGGGACACACGGCCTCTGCTCTGACGCTGCGTCTCCTGCCCCATCGAGTGGACACGCAGCCACTGCCTCAGGATGTCGTGAGCAGGAAACAAAGCCCTGCACCCCAGGCACACGGCGGGGGCCTCTCACGGGGCACTCAGGAAAGGCCCGGTGCTTTTCTGCACCACGTACCTCTAATCTACATCGTAAAGCAGTAACGGGCTCGTGGCCTGTCCTGGGCCCACCGGCTAGGCGCTGGAGGTTAGAGTAAGACACACTGCCGGCTCTGGCGGCCCTCACCGTCCCTTAGGGGAGCCATTCATTCATCAACAGATATGCATCAAGCGCTTATTGTGTGTCCGGCACTGTTCTGAGAGGCGACAGACAAAATTCCCGTCCTCAAGGAACCTATATTTTACTGGAGGCGACAGCAGTCACACAGACGAAGAGGTAAGTGATGATTTGGTAGGCAGGGGTCAGCGCTGTGAAGGAACCGGACCGGAGAATGGGGGTCGGGGTTGCGATTTTGGTAGGGTGCCTGGGGACAGCCTGTCCGAGGGGGGGACCCTTGAGATGTGGGCTGAAGAAAGCGGGGGAAGAGACTCTCCAGAGTGTACCAAGCGCTGAGGCGGGAACGGGCTTGGTTTGGAAAAGCGGCGGGAGGCTGGTGAGGCTGGAGCGGATCAAACCAGGAGGCGTGGCTGGGAGGATAGCCAGGGGTCAGATAGCAGGCGCCAGAGAGGCACTCCGTCGTCTGTAACACGAATGCTCTGCTGGTGGCGCAAACCCAGGGCTTTGGGGACACAGACGGGGGGCTTTGTTCACTCTGCTTTGGGCTGAGGTGTGGCCGGTGGGTTGGTGTAAAGGAAGGCCGCTCAGAGAGCCGAGGATGGAGCTCAACCCTTCACCGCATGGTCGGGCTCCCGGGGCCAAAAAAAACAGGCCGCTGCGTGGGTCCTCCAGAGGTTTAGTGGCCGTCGGGATCAAGAAACAAAATCCTCGAGCTGACAGAACCTGGGTGGGGTGCTGTGGACCACCCATGTGGCGTGGGGTTGCCACGTATGGGCATCTATAGCGGCCAGAGAAGCCCTTTGAGGGGTAATGTGACTGGATCCCACAGTGAGCGGCACTGAAGAAGTGGGCCCAGTGGGGGAGGAAAATGAGACCTCTGCGGAAATGAACTCGAAGACACACAGGACGGCTCCTCTACTTTGTCCAAAGGAGGCGTCTGCCAGCATGACTCCACACGTCTATGACACCCTATCCTGTCTCGGGGTGGTGGGCGAGCATAGCTGTCGGCATCTCTCAGAACCAAGGGGCCTGCTCTTTCACACTGCAGTTGTGTCCCTCAGGACTCTGGCCTTCAGCTGGCAAGCTGGTCTGCAGATCTCTGTCTACGTCAAGGACTGTGAGGAAAGGGGCACGGTTCCAGGGGATGCCCACCTGTCCTCTTGCCCTGGACCACCCTGTTAAGATGAGGGTGAGGAGGAAGGGGGTCACTGTTAGTCGGTCTGCCAAAAGGCGGCAGGCAGAGAAGGCTTGAGGTCAAGCAGGCAGGTCTAGGTCTGACTTCCAATTCTGCCCTGAGACAGCTGACTGTGGGCCAGTAACTACCCTTCTTTGGGCTTTATTTTGCTCATCTGTAAACTGGGCTAATAGCTATATAAATTTCATACTCTTGTTATGGGGACAAAATGAGTTAAGCATTTAGCACAATGGCAGTGGCCCCCCACTCCAGTGCTCTTGTCTGGAAATCCCATGGGCGGAGGAGCCTGGTGGGCTGCAGTCCATGGGGTCACAAAGAGTCGGACACGACTGAGCGACTTCACTTTCACTTTTCACTTTCATGCATTGAAGAAGGAAATTAAAGTGGGAAGAACACCCACTCCAGTGTTCTTGCCTGGAGAATCCCAGGGATGGGGGAGCCTGGTGGGCTGCAGTCTCTGGGGTCACACAGAGTCGGACATGACTGAAGTGACTTAGCAGCAGTAGCAGGCACATATGAGGCTGTCAGTAAAGGTTAGCTATGGTTTCTCACTGTAATATATTTCATTAAAGAGGTAGAAGTGACCTCAGTTCACATGAACAGTTTGAATTGTTTGCACTTGACATGGTGGATACACGGGAGCCAAAAAAAAAAAAAGCTCTCTGAGCCATAAAGTAATATGATTAGATCTCACGGTGAGTGGCATTGAAGATGAGCTGAAGAAGGGACAGAATGGGATAACAATCAAGGCAGTAAACAGTGGCTTCTGTTTCAAGACCATTGGTTTCAAAGACAAAATGATTACTTGAGGGGAATTCTTAGGACAGACTGTAAAGGAAGTTTCCAAATCTAGGCTCAGCAGCTGTGCCATCCCTACCATGGACACCACTTGTGTCCTAAGAGGTGGGTTTTGTCCTTTACTCTGGCCAAGGATTAGTAGAGAAAAAGGATAAGGTCATGGCCATCTGGAGCTGGTACCAGACGAGTGGAACCAGGATGGAGTCCTTGCTCAGACACTACCCACTGGGCTCCAGTAAGCATCCTTGTCAACACCCACTGTCATGGGAACCGCTTTACCCATAACTCTGAGAGACTTTTCCTTTTTGGTTAGCTCATTCTCGCCAATTAGGGAAAATATAACCAACCAATACCTTTACCACTCTTCACCATGCCTGGCACATCACACATACCCAACACCTGTTTCCTGGCTGCATAAATCAATCTATTTTTTCTCTCTAATCAAAAACTAAATTATAACCTATTATTGGATGAGGTTCACATTCATCCTGATGGCTAAATCTGATAATGAGATTATTTGGCCAATGAGTAATCAGTTCAATTCATGGTCATAAACTAGAAATATCTTGCAAAAAAAGTACTACAGATTTTCCAGGTCATGTGCATTTTATTAGCCCATGTTTGCCAGAGAAGTGTCACAGGTAGGACAGTAATTGAAATCAGCCTTTTAGATTTGGCTGTTGAAAGTCATTACTCACTCTGGGCAAAGAAATGGTAGGGAGGCTATGTAGCATTTGAGAAACTTGAGGCATTAAGACTTATCAGCTGAACTTTACAGCTGGAAATATGATGGCGTAGGAAGGTTAAGTGGCTTGGTCATTGTGCCAAAGGTAGGAACATACATTAGGGATTATTAGTGATAGCTTTGCTATGAAATTCATCAACAGGCTCCCAAGCCAATATTATTCCATTGTTCCAATACAGAACTCAGCTAGAAGGGAGAGGCGGCAAGAGGAAGGCGATTAAGCAGTAAAACTCTTTCTAGAGGAAAGTGAAAATGTGTCCAAAGTATATAGACAAGGAGCAATATTAGAGTCAGCCAGAAGAGACCCAAAGAGCTACAATTGTTTAAATAAAATTGCCATTTTATATTCACAATGGGCCAGATTTTATCCCGGTATAGCTCCTCAGGAATTCTCTGGAAAGGTTCCTAACTCTAGAATTACTTGGTGTGAGCGAATTGGGGCCCTATGAAAATGATACTCAGTGATGATTTTATGCAACTACTTTTTAACCTCCTAACAGACATGGAATCGCTTTTCTCCTAGTCCCACGTTGGCAGAGGCCTGGGATGAAGGTTCAGCAAATCCCATTATACACGGATTTGACATTTCTTTCACTTTGATAGCTTTGGGGAAAGAAACTCCAATGAGTTGTGTATTTGTCCAACTAACTCAGCATAAATATTCATTTCTACAGAATATGTGCACTGTGCAGAGCTGGCTCAGCCATTTAAACTTATAAAAAGTCCAGCACACGCCGTAAGAATCACTTAAGTAATGAAAACAAAAACCCCAGCAATGTCTATACCTAGAGAATCAGATTGCTTCTACTATTGCCTGTTCCCTTGCTACAGGCAGCAAATACCAAGAAAGTTCGTTCTGTTCCCTCCTGTCTTTGTCCCTCTGTTGGTCCTATTGTAATTACATTCTTTCCTCTGATATTTTGAAATGTTCCAGCCAGTTTAGTCTTTCTTTAAGTAGTCTTCCACTTTTGGAAACTGCTACCCTCTTTCCTTATGTTTCACTGTCCCAAATTCATCATCTATGGAAAACCTCTCTCTCCCTCTCTTTTTTTTTTTTTCTTTTCTAAGCTCCCATTGATATGGTGAGACAAAGATGAGTAAGTCACAGTTTTGTGCCCCTGAGAAACTCATAGCCTAGTGGAAGGCAGAAATGTGATCAGGAGAACACATGACCAAGTAAAGCTGTATTTGCCAGCCTGGAAAGAAATCCAGGAAAGCCTCTGAAAAGAGGTAGCATCTAAACTGAGTCATAAGCGTTGAATAGGAGTTGGGGGTAGGTAGGCAGAGGATGGAGCAGGAAAAAAAGAATCCAGCGCAAAGGGGTCCATGTGAACAAAGACAAAAAGGCCAGAGATTGGATAATACTGATGTGGGATCAGGGGTGGAGGGCCACAGGTCCTCTGGGATACCCGCAACGGCAAAGTAGGTGGCAGATGGTTGGAGAGAGAAAACTGGAGAGGATGAAAAGACCTCATCACCAGACCTAGTCATACTTGGAGGTCTCCTTCAAGAGCTCTTTTGTGCTAAAGCTTTGAGAGTTCTGTTCCCAAAAGAGCCTGCTTCTTTCCAGTCATGTCTCCACGACAATACATGGTCAAAGGGATGGAAGAAGTAATCACTGACAAATCGTTTTCACGGTGAGACTCACAGTCATTAAATAATATGTATGAACTTCCTGAATGCAGATCATGTCCAGAGTTTTGTTCCTGTGCAGGTTAGTTTGGCGGAGAAGGCGATGGCACCCCACTCCAGTACTCTTGCCTGGAAAATCCCATGGATGGAGGAGCCTGGTGGGCTGCAGTCCATGGGGTCGCAAAGAGCCGGACACGACTGAGTGACTTCACTTTCCCTTTTCACTTTCATGCATTGGAGAAGGAAATGGCAACCCACTCCAGTGTTCTTGCCTGGAGAATCCCAGGGGCAGGGGAGCCTGGTGGGCTGCAGTCTCTGGGGTCGCACAGGGTCGGACACGACTGAAGCGACTTAGCAGCAGCAGCAGCAGCAGCAGATTAGTTTAGACTCATAGTCAATTTGCTTATTGATTTACTCAAGTTTTTATTACTTACATTATGTTTTAATTTTACTTATTTTTATGTGTCTATTTATTTTTTAATTTTAAATTTGTTTTTTAATTGAAGGATAATTGCTTTACAGAATTTTGTTGGTTTCTGCCAAAGATCAACATGAATCAGCCATAGGTATACATATGTCCGCTCCCTCTTGAATCTTCCTTCCCACCTCCCACCTACTTATATAATTATCTACAACAGGCCAAGACTTGAGCCAGACACTAAGGATACAAAGGCAAATAAGACACCAGCCCCAGGGTACACTGTTCTCCTTTAAACGTACCACCTAAGAAAAGTTCCTGCCTTCATGAAATTCATGTTCTGGGTGCAAAGACAGACAGACAAACCCAGTTTAAGTGCTGTGGTCAAGGCTTGCCTTGAGCAGGGTTTAGTAAAATTGCTAATTTACATGAATGATCAGGAGAGGAGAAGTCAAGACTTGATATTTACAGACTGTACTCTACCAGTTGTGTGTGACCTCAAAAAAGTTATTGAACCTCTCTGAGTTTGCTTTCCTATCTATAAAATGGGAGTGACGACATCTATCTGATAGAATAGTTTCCAGGATCATATATGTACCTGCAGCATTGTGGGTATAACACATTTAATTTCAACCAAAATTCCTCCAACATGCAATTTGCATTCAAGTCATATACTAGTTCTTAATCCTCAAAACACCTCAAAGATAAATAAGATATAGTCTGCACCTTTAAGGAACTCTCCATCAGGAGTTAGTTTCCTTCTCATTAATACAGATATTTACTTCTATTTTTCACATCTTAGTTTCTCACCCAGGAACTGAGGTTAGTCTTTGCCTCCCTCCCCTCCTTCATAGAAAGCCTCAGGACCTAAGAGCTTAAACATGCACACACATACACACACACACGCACGTGCACATGCATACACATGCACAGTGTGGCATTAAGCACACATTCTGAAAATAACTCACCAAACAGAGCTTCTTCATGCCAGGATTTGTTTTGGGCTGGGGCTGCTAGTGCTTTGGCTCACAGAGCTGTAGGTTTTCGTGTGGTTAGTTCTAGGACATGGAAATGTGTAGGCAAGTCTTCTGGCTTATGTCCAGAATCCCTTTATGACTCCTTGGTGAGGAAAAGGCAGACAGTCACAGGAGCCTTGGGTTCTAATACCTCTCCCAAACTGCTGGTGCTATCACTGGGCAGGAAAGCAAGAATTCCATATGCCAAGTGCCTTTGGATGACATGACAGGCTTGGGGACGTCCTTTAGGATTTTGTTTCTGTCTCAGGATGTGCTACACTTGTTTGTCTCTTCCATGTGTTCTGTCGGGCAGCAGCTGTTTCCAAGTTATCTGGGCCAACCCACAGGGACACTGAAGCATCTAGAGAACATTAGTGATAATTCACCAGATAGATCTGTTTCTGTTACATGGTTTTCCTGCAGAGAAACAGGGAGAAGACCAGCATTTGGATGTTATTCCAGCTCGTGAGGCGCATCTGCCACACATTAAGCAACCATTGTAGGGATTCGTTTCTGAGCATGAGCTCTTTGCGTTTTGGAAGGACAGCTACAGCTATGTCTCCCTGCAGGTTCCATTCTATCAAAGGCAGCCCAAACATAGGGGCTGTTGGAAATTCCAGGCCCACTCAATGATGTGCCAGTGAGTCTCGGTGAAACAAAATCTGTCAAATGACATCACTGTGTATATTTTCTCATTTATTCCTTTGTTTCTTTTTTTTTTTTTTTGAAAATGATTTTTTTTCTAAGTGATTCAATTGAGTTATAACTCATCATAAATCTTGTCCCAGAATCAATAGAACCCAGTATGAGCTGACTGGAAACTTTTTATGGTTCCTTTGCAAAAAAAGGATGATATTTAGGGATCTAAAAAATCAGTCCTGGGTGTTCTTTGGAAGGAATGATGCTAAAGCTGAAACTCCAGTACTTTGGCCACCTCATGCGAAGAGTTGACTCATTGGAAAAGACTTTGATGCTGGGAGGGATTGGGGGCAGGAGGAGAAGGGGATGACAGAGGATGAGATGGCTGGATGGCATCACCGACTCGATGGACATGAGTTTGAGTGAACTCCGAGAGTTGGTGATGGACAGGGAGGCCTGGCGTGCTGCGATTCATGGGGTCGCAGAGTCGGGCATGACTGAGTGACTGAACTGAACTGAACTGAAGACATAGATCACAGTTTAAAAGTAGAATTTTAAAAGCACAATGTGGTTGACCTGCATGTGTCAAGCACAGTCTGTATCCACCATGGTTAGAGTATGTAACAAAGGAGATTTCAAGTACCTTAAAACTCTCAAAGTTCAGGGTAATTCTAGAGCAACCTGGTCCAGTTGACTGTCAAAAATAAATAGGAATGTGTTCAGTCTCCTCCTCTGCTTGTCTACCTTAGGACCCAACCTCATCTCATCTCTCCTGCTAGCTCTAGTCAGCACAATTCAGGGGAGATAAAATAGAAAGTCAATTTTATTTTATTTTTTAGTGGAAAATAGGAGGAGCTCCTGGTGAACTCGTTATGGCTTTATGGTTGCGAGGAATGGAAACTCAGCACAGCTACAGAGATGGGGATTCCTACATAAAGACTGAACATCATGGGGATCACAAAACACTGTGCCAGGATCCCTGAAGCTGCATTTCTGAGTCTTCCCCACTGTCATCACATTTGGTGGCCTCAGCATCCATAGAGATAATCCACTCAACACTCTGGCCTCAGTGACCTCGTCACTTCCCATACCTTTTTCTTGCAGCCCCTGTTAACCACCTACTCCCATGGTCTTACCCTAAATCTTGCCATTCTCAGTAACTGCACCGCCTTCAAGATTGTGATTTCCAGCATCTCACATTCATCCCTCTCATTAGGACTCCCACACCAACATTTCTTTATTCTTATCTGCATCTCAAACCCACTGACTTTACCACTTTTTCACTGTTCCTCACCACTGCATCTCTTCCCTCCCAACCTGCTTGTTTCCCTCTTTACCCAGCATGGATTCTGTAGTCTGTGATGATAGTCACTCTCTTACCTGCATGCTAAGTCGCTTCAGCTGTGTCCTACTCTTTGCGACCCCATGGACTGTAGTGCGCCAGGCTCCTCTGTCCATGGGATTTTCTAGGCAAGTGTACTGGTGTGGGTTGCCATGCTCTCCTCCAGGGGAATCTTCCCGGCCCAGGGATCAAACCCAAGTCTCTTCTGTCTACTGCCTCGGCAGGCCGGTTCTTTACCTCTAGCACCACCAGGGAAGCCCCACTCTCTTACATGTGCCCTCAAATTCTTGTTCGTGCAGTTACTCCATGACACTGGAAACATCTCAGCTCTAATTGAATCCAGCTCTCTGACAACTCTGCCGTGCCTGCACCCCAGCAGTTAACTCACCTGGGGGAAGAGGAACAAGCTGACTTTTCCTTCTTTAAACTCAGGACACATAAATCTCAAGGAGGCCGTCTGCACCAGCTGGCGGGCCTACCTTCTTTCTCTCTCCAATTCATTCTTTTTTCCCCAAGACAACTATTTCATACTTTCCTTCTCTCCTTAAACAACTGTCCCCCTTCCCCTTCCTCACTCTTCATGAGGACCTCTACTCCCACAACTCCGAGAAGTGAAAGTAGAAGCAGTCAGAAGAGAACTGCTTCTTCTGTCTGCCACTGGAACAACCACCTGTCTGTACATTGACCCACAGGTCCCGCCTTCCCTCTCGTTATGAAAGATAAATTTTGTTGGTTTTTTGTTTCTAATCTCATGCAGAGCCCCTCCACTCATGCTATGTCTCCCCTCCATTTCCTGGTTCATCATGCCCTTCTGCATATCAACATTCTGTAACATCTTCCACATTTTAAAAAACTCTCTGTTCACCCAACCTCCCCTTCTGGATACAGCCCCTTTTCCTTCCCCCGCAAAAATTTGCAAAGGAATGTTTACACTCACTGCTTCTTGCTCATCTCACACTTTCCTCAATTCTCTCTAATTTTAGGGGGTCTATTACCATCACTGGGCTTCCCTGGTAGCTCAGCTGGTAAAGAATCTGCCTGCAAAGCAGGAGACCCCAGTTCAACTCCTGGGCTGGGAAGATTCCCCTGGAGGAGGACATGGCAACCCACTCCAGTATTCTTCTCTGGAGAGTCCCCAAGGACAGAGGAGCCTGGTGGGCTGCAGTCCATGGGGTCGCAAATAATCGGACATGACTGTGCGACTGCGCACAGCACAGTATTACCATCACTCCCCTGAGACCCCTCTCGACAAGGTTGCCAGTCACCTCTGCGCTGCCACTGAGGTCCAGCTCCAGTCTTCATCTTCTCCCTCTCTGCAGCATCTGTCCCAGCTGGTGACCCCTTCCTTCTCAAAACACTCGACTCACGTGGTTACCAGGGCAGCACCACGTGCTTCCGCTTGTTCTTTCTTCCCAACCTCTACATGTGGCATTCTCCTAACATCATTCCTCTTTCCCTCTCTACCCATAACTCCTTCGGTATTCCCAGTAACATGGTTTTAAAGAAAGAAACACGTTTATACTGATGAGTCCCCACATTACAGCTCCAACTCTAACTTCTCTTTCGAGCTTCACATGGAAGATTCCAACGTCCCACTTTCCTCCATCTGAATGTCTCCGAGCCATGTCTAACTCAACATGCCCACACCAAGTTTTCAACTTGCCCCTACCTCTTCCTGCCAAGGGTTCCCAGTTTCAGTAAGTAGCAATATTATTCTTCTGGTGATAAAGCAAAAACCTAGGAATCATTCATTGTTCCTTCCTTTCCCCCGGCAGCCGTTACCCAATCCGTCAACAATTCTATCAGCTTTAATAGTCTAACAGCTTTAATATTCCTGAGCCTTCGTGTTCTCAGCTGCAAAATAGCAATATCAGGATCCACTTTACAGATTGGCTCAGGAGATTACATAGGGTAAGGGATATGTGCTTAACACAGAACAGCCACTCAGTAAAGGTCAGTCTTCTTGCTCTTTCCAATAACCTGTAGCAGTGGTGCTCCTCTTGAGTCCATTCTGCATCTCCACGTGGCATTTGAGGCTTGTCATAGCCTGGCCCCTCCATCTCTCTCCATGCGTCAGGCTCAACACTTTATACTTACTTTTCCTTTGCAGAGCTTTTGACATCTTATTTACTTCTGATCATTTCTATAAGAAACACGTTTATCTTCACCATTTTGAAAGTTGGAAAACTGAGATAGAGGTTACTAAATTGCTTAAAATCTTAGCCAATCAATGTTAGATTTGGAAGTGAAGCAAAGAGCTTTCATTTTGAGATGCTTGCTTCTCTTGCCAGGCCACACTGCCTCTCCAACACAGAACTTTATCACCCTCAGGCCCAGATCTCTTCTCACTTACTTGAAAACCACTCCATGCCCCTCCTTCCCTGCTTCTCCTTCCAAGAATGTCCTCTCTTTCTTTCTTTTCCTTCATCATTCTTCCACTGAGGACTCCAGTGTACAACAGTCTCAGATTAACAATACTTACTGTTTCACTAGGCTTCCCAGGTGGCACCAGTGGTAAAGAGTCCGCTTGCCAAGGCAGGAGACGGGGGTTTGACCCCTGGGTTGGGAAGATTCCCTGGAGAAGGAAATGGCAGCTCACTCCAGTATTCTTGCCTGGAGAATCCATGAACAGAGGAGCCTGATGGGCTACAGTTAGTGGGGTTGCAAAGAGCTGGATATGCCTGAGCGTCTGAGCACAGGTTGTTTCACTAACTCAGTCATTACCTTCCTCTCACCTTCTCTCACTCATCAAATACTTAAAGAGTATCAACTCTATGAAATTCTCTCTGCTGAGGATGGAATACAGGGATGAAAAGGACCCAGAGCTTATGACTGAGGAACTCACAATTTAGGGCACATGCTTCTTAGCAGGGTAGTGGGGCACCTCAGAGGGTGAACACTGGTTCTTGGGTGTCAAAAAAAAAAAAAATAGTACAGTCCTTTGTGGCCCTCCAAAGGTCAACTCTACTTGACAAAATCTTAATCCTATTTAATTTCTCTCCATGGGTTTTCTTGGATACCAGTACCTTTGACATTGACTTCATGGAAAATGCACAAAATGTATGGAAGATCAGTGCTACAAAACTGTGATGATGAGACGGCTGTGATTGGAGGGCTTCCTCTCAACTTCTGCACCATCTTGGAACTGCATTTGGAGAGGTGGCCTATATGCGCTTGTTGGCTGAGATTAGCTGCCTTGTGAATATTGTTTGTGTTTGCCCCTTAGAGCCTTTGTCTTTGAGAAATAAATACAAAGAGTTAACTGAATAAAAATCTGTTTATTGTTTATAAATCTCTTTACAAAAATTATTCCACCAGTAATTAGGTCAAGTGCTGGAAAAAAAGTCTATTAATGCAATATCAAATGAAATCTAGCAGCTAAAGCTACTTTCTCATATTGAGTTAAAATAAAAAGTTAAATTCACTACAAATAATTTTAAGAAATTACTTTACTTTCCAACTGTTATATTTTTGTTGGAAAAATAACTGTGTGAATGATGTTTTGAAAAATTTGATCACATTGATATTATTATTCAATATTTATATCAGTTGATTTTCACTGGTAATTTAATATATTACAATTTATGTAAAACTCATTAAAAGTCACTCTGCAAGAGGAGTTACAGATATTATAAATTATAAAGATATTAATATCTTTAAATTTTTAATTAAAAAAATTCAACATTTGATTTAATCTTAATATTGCATTGACTAAAAAGTGAGCCTCATACTTTTAAAATGTACACACAGCATTAGGCACTCTATATACTGTATGTATTTTTCTACATAGCACCTGCGTGGATGGTAAGTTGTTTTAGTAGTGTCTGACTCTTTGCAACCCCATGGACTGTAGCCCATCAGGCTTCGCTGTCCATGGGATTCTCCAGGCAAGAATACTGGAGTGGCTTGCCATGCCCTCCTCCATGGGGGTCTTCTCGACCCAGGGATTGAACCCAGGTCTCCTGCATTGGTAGGTGAGTTCCTTACCACTACCACCAACTGGGAAGCCCCCACACAGCACAAACATGTACAAATATCTGCTGTGTACAAACATACGTACAACATATCTGAAACGCCCCCTCCACTTCCTCTCCCAGAATGTTACAATGGGAAACAGTGGTGGTGGCTGAGCATAGAGATCCTTATGCTGAAGAGGACCTGCCTTGGGCTCTTGGAAAAGGTTGTGGCAGTTTATAATTATGCAAGAGAAAAGGAAGACGAGCTGTCCTTTTAGGAAAAAGCCAACATGTTATCAAGAGGAATGAAGATGGTACGAGGGAGCTCTGAATGGCATTGTCGGGCTGTTTCCCAGGAATCACATTGCTTCCCAGGCGGCACTAGTGGTAAAGAACCCGCCTGCCAGTGCAGGAGACACAAGAGATGTGGGTTCCATCCCTGGGTCGGCATGGCAACCCACTCCAGTGTTCTTGCCTGGAGAATCCCATGGACAGAGGAGCCTGGCGGGCTGCAGTCCATGGGGTCCCAAAGAGTTGGACATGACTGAGTAACGAACACTTTCACTTTTGTGCCGGGTTATTCTGAGCTAAGCTCAGGAGGAGATAGGCAGGTCCACCAGGTTATTACAAGGTCCTGGGGGTTCCCCTCCAGTGAAATGAAGGAGAGATACAAATGCTAAAAACTATGTTTTTTTGGTTATCCCCTAATGTCAAGACAAAAAACAAGCCTAAACAAATGAATCTTTCTGTCATCATTTGTACTATACTGAGATGTCTGGAGTAAAATAAAGTGACCATTTATTTCCCAGTATGTCAAAAATCTATGGCATATTTCTTGGAAAATGTACCACAAAAATAAGGCACATGTACAAATATATGTGCAGCTTATAAATACATGTTAATCTGTGGTGTTAATCTAACATGTGATGATGGGCCCCGTCCACAGGTCGGTCAGCACTACCTAGCTGCCAGTCAATCGTGTCTTCGGGACATCAAGTCATCATTATGTGCACGGATGGGCTCTGGATATGGACAGTGCAGGAAAAACTCAGAGAAGCTCGGGTTTCAGATACAGGGGGCCCGCTTCCCTGAGCTGGTCCAGCAGGTCCTGACTGTGATGACTTGCTTCCAATGAGCCAAGGCTTTCACACCTCCCAGCCTTTGCCCTCATGGTTCCTTCTGCCTGAAGAGCTGTCTCTGGCTGAGCAGGGATACTCATCAGCTCAGGGCTCTGCTCAAAATTCATGTCCTCAGATCACCCTGCTAGCCCCCCCTCCAACGCTTTATTCTTATTCTGTTTTTTTAAACTTATGATACCTATCATAAACTTATGACACCTGGTGCAAAGAGCTGACTCATTGGAAAACACCCTGATGCTGGGAGGGATTGAGGGCAGGAGAAGAAGGGGACGCCAGAGGATGAGATGGTTGGATGCCATCACCGACTCAATGGACATGAGTTTGGGTGAACTCCGGGAGTTGGTGATGGACAGGGAGGCCTGGCGTGCTGCGATTCATGGGGTCGCAGAGTCGGGCACGACTGAGCGGCTGAACTGAACCTATGATTCCTGTCGTCACCTGACATCGTAGCATGGGTCTCTTCGGTTATTTTGTTTATTGTCCATCTCCCCCATTAGACTGTAATCATCAGCCAGTCAGTTCAGTCGCTCAGTCGTGTCCGACTGTTTGCAACCCCATGAACTGCAGCACGCTAGGCCTCCCTGTCCATCACCAACTTCCAGAGTCTACTCAAACTCACGTCCATTGAGTCGGTGATGCCATCCAACCATCTCATCCTCCGTCGTCCCCTTCTCCTCCTGCCCTCAATCTTTCCCAGCATCAGGGTCTTTTCAAATGAGTCATACGACGGGGTTTTTTTTGCTACTGTACCTCCAACATGGGGGCTCAGTATTGGTTGAATGTGTCAATGAACTCATGAATGAACAAGAGAGACCAATCTGATTTTTGGCTTAAATGGAGTGCAGCTTGAATGTTTCTTTTTCATTACTTTAGGCCACGGGTCCCCAACCTTTTTGGCATCAGGGACCGATTTCATGGAAGATGGGGGTTTCAGGATGATTCAAGCATGTTACATTTATTGAGTTCACGGAGCGGGAGGCAGAGCCCAGACGGTATTGCGAGCAGTGGGGAGTGGCTATAAACACAGATGAAGCTTTGCTCTCTTGCCTGCTGCTTACCTCCTGCTGCATGGCCCATGCTCTTGGGGTTGGGGACCCCTAGTTTTGGCAACCTCTCCTTCTGATTATGGTAGTGAAACTCCTGAATGAAACAGACATCTTTTTCTCTAGTTCTTTTTCTCTCTTGTACATCCCTCCTTTTTAAAAAAATCTCTCTCTATCACTTTTCACATTACAGGTGGCTGATGTGCTCTGAGACCAGTGGACTCTCTCCTACCTCCTCCTCCACGCTCTGCCTTGCTTAGAATAAGTCCGTAAGGAAATGTCCTGGGGGAGCAGGTTTTGAAAGCACTTTCTTCACCTGGTTGCAAAGGGAGAGACACCCATCCCTCGGTCACATACCACTTTGATGACCGTGGGCCCTCGCCCAGTCCTACCTACCAGGTCCTGTTGTCAAGTGTGAATTACTGTGACCTCCCGGGTCTCACCCAAGAGTGATGACAGTCTCCTCCAGGAAGGCCATACAAAACATGTCCCTGGAATATATTGCTCTAATCAATTTCAGACCTTGCCTTAGAGGTCCTCAAAGCTTCCCAGGAACTATCTGAATGTACATTCCCATGAGATTCTGACCCAGGACACCAAAACATCTTGAAATGAAACTGCCTGATGAGTTTAGACATTCCTATGTACCTATTTCTGGGGAGATCTGAAAACACAACCTAATTTCTACTATGGGACAGGGGTTGTGTTTGTCTATCACGTGAAATTTTTGCAAATATATATACCCTTTTTACAGCCTCTAAAGAAATGAAAGAAATCAGAGACTTGGTTTGCTATTGCCATATGGAATATAGTGTGAGTAAAACTTACCAGCCTGCAAACCTACAATTTCTGGTCTTAAATCTTACCTATGATGTGTGTTTTTCTTCTTATATATGGAAATCCCTGAACTTTTAGATGGAGATTCACTTGCTTGTCCCCTGAATTGTAGTTCAATGCAGAGACCCTTTTCACTGGATTAGGTCATTTAACTCTCTCTAGCCATGAAAATGTTTTTTTCTTTTCATCCATATTTCTTTCAGGAAAGAGAGTAGGTCAGGAGGAGAGATACCAACCTGACTTAACTTTTGTGTCAATGACACGAGTAGTGCACTGTCCTAGTTAAAGGGTGAGCTTTGAAGTTGGGCAGACGTGGAAGGCAATCTTGTATTCTCAACTTCACTGGCTCTGTAATCAGGGCAAGTTACTGAGGGAGGTGGCATTGAAAAGCAGTTAAAAATGCGAGCTTCTGCGTATGACAACTTGAATTTGAATCTTGGTTCTGCTGCTTATTCTATGTTGTGGTTTAGTCACTAAGTCGTGTCCAACTCTTGCAACCCCATGGGCTGTACGGGCTCCTCTCTCCATGGGGTTTCCTAGGCAAGAATACTGGAGTGGGCTGCCATTTCCTTCTCCAAGGGATCTTCCCAACGCAGGGATCAAACCCACGTCTCCAGCATCCTATGACTTTGGGCAATTGATTTTACCTCTCTGAGCCTCAGTTTCTTCTTCTATAAACTAATACTTACTTTCCTGGGTGAGAGTTAAGTGAACTAAAGTATACAAAGTTCTTAGTACAGTTTCTAGCACACAGTAAGGACTCAATCCAGGTAAGCTGTTATCATCAGCAGCATCCATACCATTAGCAACTGCGGTGTTAGTTAAGGTCACACAGCTAATTAATGATGGAATCGAAAAAATCCTTAGATGCCTTATTCTTGGCCAAGTGAGTTTTCTATTCAAAATATGCAGCCTTGGGAGAAGCTGTGTCTGCGCGTGTGCATGTTCAGTTGATTCCGTCATATCTGACTCATTGCGACCCCATGGACCACTCACCAGGGGGGATTCTTCAGGCAAGAATCGTGGAGTGGGGTGCCATGCCCTCTTCCAGGGGACCTTCCTGACCCAGGGATTGAACCTGCACCTCCTGCGTTGTAGACGGGTTCTTTACCGAGTCACCAGAGAAGATGTGGCAAGAAGTTAAATAAATGAGGATGGAGATGATGTTAGTAATGACGATGATAACCTGAAACATAGTTTTCTTGACAGTAGTGGTCTTCATCCTTGGTTACCTACTGGAATCATCTGGGTGGTTTCCAAATACTGATGACTGAATTTCCTCACTGAAGATTCTGATATTAATGGTTTGAAGTGCAGCCTGGGTGATGGGAATTTTAATATATCCCCCAGTAATTCTAAGCCAAGATCAGGCTCTGATGCTCCCATCGAGGAAGACCAACAGAGGAGTTTTATTCCCTGGTTCCCAATTCCCAGCTGCTATAAGACAGAGAGGACAGAAGCTCAGTGCTGGGAGTCAAGACAGGGAACCCACAGCAGCTTGCTACCTCCTCACCTGGGAGCAACAACCCTGCATTCTCTGTGGGCGTCTCTCCCTGTACCAGGCTGTCAAAGGCTAAATCAGAAGACAATGCATCCACATGAGGGTCCACACAGGTTTAAAGGCATATTATCTTAGAGATTGCCATGAAAATCTCAAAATGACTGTGTGTGCATGTATGTGGGGGCATGTATGCATGCGTGGGTGTGTAAATAAAATCACTGTGATCAATCATTTCAGATTCTCCTATATTCAATCAGAGTCAACATAAAACAGCCAAATTATTTATGCGACGGGACCCTGATCTTGAAAGAACCTTGGGGCTGCTTTGAGTCACCGGGTGGCACCATGTTGCCTGTCTAGCTTACCACCTTCTGTTTCAGAGGGTTGGTCAAGTCCACTTCAGGATTCCTGGTCGTCGTCTGTCAGGACATGATCCCGCTTTGCCCAGGGGTGAGTGATGGGAGCCGGGGCCTGCCTGGCTTGAGCAGATCTTGCAAAGCTGAGCCAATGTCAAAACTGGGGACATGTCCAGTTGGAGAACAGAGACTCATAATTACATCCTCAAGGAGCCAGGAGGGGAAGCTGGGGTAGCAAATCCAAGAGCCAGGATTCTGGAGCAGGAACCAAGCTGTGGAGTCCAAAAGAGATGTTGTGATATCAGCAAGGCAGTGGGGCAAGGATCAGAGGAGCCGGAGAGACAGACGGGGTCTTGGAGCAATTCTGGGGAAATAAATATACTGAGGCACCTTCTTTTTTAGGGAAGCAGGGTCCAGAGTGCAGTGCACAATTATAATTGTCTACATACCTATTATGAAATATTTGTCTTTGGAAACCCCAGATACTTCAAATGGCTGAAGCTGGTGAGTTTATCAATCCACCAATCTCCCCTAAGCCACTGTAGAGTCTCGTTCATGGATGCTGGGTGCTTCTGGAATCCTTGCTTTAGTTGTCATTTCTGAAGTCAACCTGCTTTTCTCCCTTCTGGGTGTTCCTTCCTGTTAGGAGCCACTCCTGCCCTTGCCTCCATGACATGGGACCATTGTCTCTGCTCGTTAGGCAGCTGTGTCCAGCACAAAATTCACCCTGTGACCAGCTTGGAAAAGCTTAGTCTGTTACCCTTTCCTGTAAGGTATTTGCCTTTATATAGAAAAAGACATTAAGGTGGAAATGTTTTAAATAGAATTGCAGGTGCCTGTCATTACACCAGTGACAGATGATGGATGCTTTTGGAAGAAAGGAGAATTTTTTGAGAATTAATAAAAAAAATTCTCATGGCCACAGTCTATGCCTCAGAGACAAGAACTGTCCAAATGTAGCTGCCATCTGCCCATCTGCAGAGAGGTCTGGTCAGGTGAGGCAGTGACCCAGCAAGGAGGAGCCACCACCAAGAACCAGAAACCTGAGCCTGAGCGCAACTTGGCCCCGGCAGTGTGACCGGCAACGGACCCAGCCTTCCAGAGTCCTCTGTCTTCATTTGACCAGTGAGCTTGGCCAGCATCATTGAATGACCATTAAGTTCCAGTTAAGCTTGGGGGTCAAAGCAAGCAGCAGTTACCGAGGGAGAGAGCGCCCCCAGGACAACGCTTTTCTAGGCGTGCATATAAGAGAAGTGGAAGAAATGTATTAACTCTGCAGGGGCGCTGGGTACATCCTCACAGAGGAGAACCTCGGAGCACTTTGTGCTGGAAGCAGCCCTGGGGACTGTGTGACAAGAGGGTTAGGAGCTACGACACTGGTGTCCTAGAGAAAGCTCGAATCCAGGCTCTGCCACTACTGTTGCGAATGTTATCTGGAAAGTGGGGGTGATAATCGTATACATCCTATAGGTGAGAAGTAAGATGATACAAGTCAGAATGACGCTTAGTGGACTTGCCAGGTGGTCCAGTGGCTCAGACTCTGGGCTCCCAATGCAGGGGACCAGGGTTCGAGCCCTAGTCAGGGAACTAGATCCCGCGTGCTGAGATGTAGTGCAGTCAAACAAATAAATAATAAAAATAAATACTTAAAAACCCCTAAAAAGTGGTGGCTGGTACCTAGAAAATGCCTTTATCATTTATCACTGTGTATATATATACACACACACACACGCCCAGTCATTTCGGTCATGTCCAACTCTTTGTAGCTCCGTGGACTGCAGACCACCAGGCTCCTCTGTCCATGGGATTCTCCAGGCAAGAGTCCTGGAGTGAATTGCCATGCCTTCCTCTAGGGCATCTTCCCGACTCAGGGATCAAACCCGCATCTCCTGCATTGCAGGCGGATTCTTTACCGCTGAGCCACGGGGGGAGCCCGAAGATATGGGCTTCACTGGTGTATATGTGTATATATATACACCCATATATATCAACCCACTCCAGTATTCTTGTCTGAGAAACCCCATGGACAGAGCAGCCAGAAGGGCTACAGTCCATAGAGTCGCAAGAGTTGGACACGACTTAGCAACCAAACCACCACCACCGCCACACATAAGCACACAGGTATAGGCTGCCCCACCCGGCTTGTGGGATCTCAGTCCCCCAACCAGGGACTGAATGCAGGCCTTGGGCAGTGAAAGCGTGGAGTCCTAACCACTGAACCACCCAGGAATTCCTTATCATTTTCTGTTGAGTAAACAATGCTTCCCTGGTGGCTCAGAGGGGAAAGTGTCTGACTACATGGGAGACCTGGATTTGATCCCTGGGTCAGGAAGATCCCCTGGAGAAGGAAATGGCAACCCACTCCAGTACTCTTGCCTGGAAAATCCCATGGATGGAGGAGCCTGGTAGGCTACAGTCCATGGGGTGGCAAAGAGTCGGACACGACTGAGCGACTTCACTCTCATTCAAACAATATAGAAGGGAGAAAAGAGACTGGGGCCAAGCATGCTAGATTTAAGAAAAGGAAAGGCAGAAATACAAAAGGGAATGAAGTACTTGGGCCCAAGAAGAGCCAAGGCCCCCCGGAGAGGGTGAGGACAGGCCTGCAGAGGCAAGTGGGAGCCAGACCTGGGCGGGCCCTGCGGGTCTCTCTCTGTAGTCAGGGGAGCCTTTCACGGTGGTGGGAGGATTGGAGCGTTCCAGGAGGAAGTCTCTGGCAGCTCTGAGGTTGCTGGGCTGAGGCGGGAGACTGTGACAGGGATGTGGGAAGATCAGATGTGAAAAAAGCTCACTTGAAGGTGTAGGTGAATTTGAGAGGTGTGGAGAGACCAGGGCAGGGCTGGGAGCCTCTCTTCTTGGGAGAACCTTTAGGCAAGAAATGTTTTCCTGCCCTGGGGGGAGGCAGGGTTGGGGTCAGGCTCCTACTGCCCTCTGCTGGGTGGAGCTGGTGGCTGGCGACTGCAGGCCGCAGGATGGTGGGTGAGAATCCGCCCTCCTACCCTATCAGTCTGTTAGATGAAAAACTCCCCTTAACAGCTGTAAATAGACTCAGGATGAAGTCTCTGAAGGCAGCTTGAACTTGAACTGGCTTCTCTCAGTTACTAGATCTATGACCCAGGCAAGTTACTTAGCTCAGTTCAGTTCAGTCTCTTAGTCGTGTCCGACTCTTTGCAACCTCATGAATTGCAGCACGCCAGGCCTCCCTGTCCATCACCAACTCTCGGAGTTCACTCAAACTCATGTCCATTGAGTGGGTGATGCCATCCAGGCATCTCATCCTCTGTCATCCTCTTCTCCTCCTGTCCCCAATCCCTTCCAGCATCAGAGTCTTTTACAATGAGTCAACTCTTCGCATGAGGTGGCCAAAGTACTGGAGTTTCAGCTTTAGCATCAGTCCTTCCAGTGAACACACAGGACTGATCACCTTTAGAATGGACTGGTTGGATCTCCCTGCAGTCCAAGGGACTCCCAAGAGTCTTCTCCAACAAAAGCATCAATTCTTCAGCGCTCAGCTTTCTTCACAGTCCAACTCTCACATCCATACATGACCACTGGAAAAACCATAGCCTTGACTAGATGAACCTTTGCTGGCAAAGTAATGTCTCTGGTTTTGAATATGCTATCTAGGTTGGTCATAACTTTTCTTCCAAGGAGTAAGTGTCTTTTAATTTCATGGCTACAATCACCATCTGCAGTGATTTTGAAGCCCCCCAAAAGAAAGTCTGACATTGTTTCCACTGTTTCCCCATCTATTTCCCATGAAGTGATGGGACCGGATGCCATGATCTTCGTTTTCTGAATGTTGAGTCTGAAGCCAACTTTTTCACTCTCCTCTTTCACTTTCATCAAGAGGCTTTTGAGTTCCTCTTCACTTTCTGCCATAAGGGCGGTGTCATCTGCATATCTGAGGTTATTGATATTTCTCCCAGCAATCTTGATTCCAGCTTGTGCTTCTTCCAGCCCAGCGTTTCTCATGATGTACTCTGCATATAAGTTAAATAAGCCTCATCCTAATTGCCTTTAGCCTCAGTTTTCACATCCATAAAATGGAGTTAGTAATACCTACTACGTAAGCGCACAATGAAGATTAAGTGAATTAATATGTGGAAAGGACTACAATGGTACCTGATGCAGAGTAAGAGCTAAGTAAGACTTTGTTCATTAAAATATGTAGAATGATAATAACTAGACCTGCTTCAAAATTTACCATGAAGTATTTGGGGCCAAAGTCTGACATATTATAAGCCCTCAGTTAAGTTAGCTACTACTATTACAATTTCAATAAAATCAATCCTAAAGGAAATCAGTCCTGAATATTCATTGGAAGGACTGATGCTGAAGCTGAAACTCCAGTACTTTGGCCACCTCATGAGAAGAACTGACTCATTGGAAAAGGCACTGATGCTGGGAAAGATTGAAGGGGGGAGGGGAAGGGGACAACAGAGGATGAGATGGTTGGATGGCGTCACCGACTCAATGGACATGAGTTTGAGTAAACTCCGGGAATTGATGATGGACAGGGAAGCCTAGAGTGTTGCAGTCCATGGGGTCACAAAGAGTCAGACTCAATTGAGCGACTGAATTGATTACTGTTCCAAGGGATGCCCCAAGCTCAAGGGAAAACTCAAAGGGCAAGTTAAAAGCGTGCAGGGGAGGATATTTCCATTTCGGTCAATACACGTGAACACAGGATTGGCTTCACTGTATTTCTACTGGAAATTTAGTTGAGTGTATTTATTTGTCAATCATTTTTTTGCATTTATAGACTTTCCCCTATACAATCAGCAAGTTCCATCTGTGAAGAGATATTTAGCCCCGCTCCTTACAGTAGGACCAGGTCTTTATCTGCCTGAAGCTGTTTGCGTCCCCGCTCCCCACCCACCCCCTCCACCTGCTCTGTGGCAGAAGGATGGACTAAATGACCTCCTCTCACACTAAAGTTTCTTCTCTTGAAAGGGATGCAACAGGTCAGATTTCCTCTGCTGTCTCACACATCGCTCTGCACCTCTCAGCCCATTCATCTCAGTGGTTTTGAAAAATGAATACAGGATCCCTTCTTTCCTGGAGCTGCCCCTGAGTTGGGAGAGAGAAGAGCCATAGGGAAGGAGCCTCAAGGAGAAGAGAAGGTGAACATTTCACAAAAAAGCAGTGAGGTCACCAGGTACATGGGAAGCTGGGGAACTGGGACATCACTGCCATCCCAGGGCTTCGGCCCCTGGCCCTCTCCCATGAAGAACAGCATGCCCTTCCTCAAGAGGGCTGGTCTCTTGTGGGGAAAGCCCAACTGGGGTCCCAGCTCCATCTCTTGAGCTACAGGGTCTGGAGCTACTTTCCTCTCTAGCTTTTTCTCATCTGCAAAATGAAAACAACAACAAAACAACAGTATGTCATGAGCAGTTAGAAAGATTCTGTCTTTCTGTTTCCCAGACATGCCAAATATCCTCCCACCTCTGGGCCTTTGCACATGCTGTTTCCTTGGCCCAGAGGGCTCTCCCATCAGATTTGTGTGGCGAGTTTCTTTTCCTCATTTGGACTCAGAGAAAATATCCTCTCCACAAAGAGCTCGTTTCTGACCACCCCATCAAAAATGGCCATTCCTGACCAACTTTGTCACACTACTATGCTTTATTGTTTAAGTAACTCTTATCATGATTTGAAATGGCCTTTCCTTATGTACTTGGTTATTGTCTGCCTCCCCTGACTAGTATGTAAGTTTCACAAAGACACGTCCACTGTTGTATATCCCATGCTTGGCACATTCAATGAATGAATAATGTATTAAAAGCACTTATATTTTCACTCAAAACTCAATGATATTATTATTATCATCATTAATTTCATTTCCAGAAAAGGGCAGTCAGGTTGACTATTGTTTTGTTTCTAACAATCCAGAATTCTCTAGGCTTTGATCACAGACAATTTGAGCCTATGTCCCATTCAAGTTTCATAAAAATCCATCTTTGGTTAAAAATGCCTATAGAGTCACACGATTCCTTCATTTTTCTAAGCATTCCAGAAGCTACACGATCAGAAGAAAAACTACTTCCTCATCCCTTGGACCATTAGAGCCCATTGTCACGATTTTTGGAACAATTGGATGGGTGGGATCCATCCTCTGGTGGTTGCCATGGAGATGCCCACTGCCAGAATGGAGGCCCATTCTAAAGGGCCCCCACTTCCTCGGGGCCAAGTTGACGTGCTGCATTTGCTGCTGGCTGGGCCACTCTGAGGAGAAGGTGGGAGGATTGTAGGTACATTTTGATGGGTTGCATCCCTGCTGATTGGGCACTGGATTCCCCATTGTGCAGAGGCATGCAGGCCAGAGCACAGGCTTCGGCCTCTCTGTGGTTCTTTCCTCCCCAACCCCTCCCACCCCAGGCTCAGTGCTTGCCTCTTTAATCACTTTATACCCAACACCCAATGCATCTACGCTACAGGTTCTCCTCAGCCTTGTCTCAGCTGGGATATGAGGGACATGCTGAGTGTGGGTCCGTGGAGCATAGTTCTCTCCAGTGCAGGGGAGGAGAGTGACATTCTATATTAATGTAACTAATTAATGTAACAAGAGGCTGGGTTTGACCTCCCAGCCAGCAGACCCCCAAGATGATGTTGGGCTACCAGGCCACGTTTCCAGGGCAGCGGTGCTGGACTCTCCCCATCTCAGACAAGAACAGGACTATCAGGGTGTATCGAAGACAGTTCCTCTCCTGGGGACATTAATTAATTTCCTCCCCCTACTCCAGCTTCCAGAATTTCAAAGGCTCATGTTGCTGTTTGATCACCAGAGGGCACCATCAGCCTGGTTTCTGGAGTCGCTGCTGCTCTGATCAGAGAGAACTTAACAGGTATGACCCGGTGAAATAAAACTAAGTATTTTAGATCCATTTTAGAGTTGATAATCGGCTCATTGCTTTGAAGTAAGGCCACTAACAGTTAAATAAGGCAGGATTTCCTTGATTCCTTCCTGCCTTATCTCAAAATGAACAAGAAACCAGGAGGCTGGTTTAAACGGTTTTCAGGGAACTAACTGGTGGCTCAGTGGTAAAGGACCCACCTGCCAATGCAAGACAGGTGGGTCAGGAAGATCCCCGCCCCCCCACCCTGGAGAAGTTTTGAAATGGCAACCCACTCCAGTATTCTTGCCTGGAGAATCCCATGGACAGAGAAGCCTGGCAGGCTACAGTCTCTGGGGTCACAGAGAGTCAGACATGACTTAGGGACTAAACGACAACAAGAAGGCACTGATAATTCCAGGCATAAGGACAAATAGTGATTCTGGGCGTGAGAAGCATGTGGCTTTCTATAGAAGTTGAGTAAGTCTTTGAAATAATTTCAGGGAGAAGCACTTCTGAGATCTGCCTCTTCATTCACCTTGAAAGAGTCATCCTTTCCCTGGCCCTGAAGAGCCAGCCTTCCATCAGGCCTCTGGCGTCCAGCACTGTCCCCAGAGCCTCTCTCTCCAGGGGGTCCCCACAGGGATCAACACAGCCATCAGGACTCTTCTGTTGGGCGTATTTTTGAATCCACCGGACCCACAGTAGGTTTATGGAGAAGGCACTTGTTAAGCAAACGAACACTGCAAAGATTGCTAAGGTGTGTGATCCAAAGCTTTTGGTCCACAACTTTTCATTGTGTGTAAACAGACTGTTATAAATGAGTCTCAACAGGGCCATAAAAGTTGGTCTCAGGGCCAACTTGGAAATGCTAGTAGCCTTCACTTGGAAATGCTGGTAGCTGTTATGGTTTAGAAAATAATAAAAATACATTTAGAAAATCCGTAACTCAGACTCTCTGTTCATTCACCCACCATTCAATTAATAACTTTTGAAACACTACTTTCCACTGTGTTCCATAGGCGCCCCTTTGGCCTGGGCTCTTCATTGTCTTATGGGGGATAAATATATACGAAAGGAACTGCTGTACAGTAGGGTGAGGACTGGAATGTAAACAGTGCTTCTGGAAGAAAGGAAGAGAACAACGCAGTCTGGAGGGTGAAAGACACCTTTCTCCTTCCATCATTCTCCACCTGATCGTGCTCCCATTCATTCTGCACATATTCATTGCATGCCATCCGGGTAACAGGTATGCTAGTACAGAGGCATCCATGACAAGGTCTGCATAAATCGGGGCCCTATAAGCTCTCCTTGCAAGAAAAACTATGACAAACGCAGACAACATATTAAAAAGCAGAGACGTCACTCTGCAGACAAAGATCTGTCTAGTCAAAGCTATGGTTTTTTCCTGTAGTCATGTACAGATATGAAAGTTGGCTGAGCACCAAAAAAAATGATACTTTCGAACTGTTGGAGAAGACTCGAGAGTCTCTTGGACTGCAAGATCAAACCAGTTCATCCTAAAGAAAATCAACCCTGAATACTCATTGGAAGGACTGAGGCTGAAGTCGAAGCTCCAATACTGTGGCCACTTGATGTGAGGAGCTGACTCATTGGAAAAGAACCTGATGCTGGGAAAGACTGAAGGCAGGAGAAGAAGTGGACAACAGAAGATGAGATGGTTGGATGGCATCACCGACTCAATGGACGTGAGTTTGAGCAGACTCTGGGAGATGGTGAAGGACAGGGAGGCTTGGCCTGCTGCAGTCCATGGATCATAAAGAGTCAGACATGACTTAGTGATTAAACAACAACAAGCTCTCAAAACTACCCAGCCGACACGCCTGGGTAGGACAAGTCCCTCCCTGAGGAGGAACCTCTGGCAGACTCCTGTTCACACGGAGCTGACAATCCTGTCTTTCCTTTTGACTTGAGAGGCGTTTCTTTTTCGCTTTTTGATCATATTCATAGAAGGAAATAGATTGTACTTCTATGGATTGTACTTCTCTATAGGAGGAGCGGAAACAGTATTTCTCCTGAGGGCCGCCGACTCATGGAGAAATTGAAGAAAGAGAAAACGAATCCAGAAAAGTCAAATGCAAGTGTCAGAAACCCAGCCGGAGCAAGCGTACACTGCAATTAGGATCCATCAGAATGCACTCTTGCTATGACTCATAGAAGTGAAAGAACATCTGACCATGTTAGCCTTGGGCTTGCGTCTGGGGACCTCAGTAGCTGGAAGCAACTTTCGAGTTACTCAAAACCCTTTTGATTGCAAGTGACAGGCACCTGACTGAAACTAGCTTCAGCTGAAGAGGGCAGGGGTGACTACAGACGGTGGCTCTAGAGACTCCTTCCCTCAGGGGTCTCCTCTCACCCTCACCTCTCTGAGAGCTAGTTTTCTCTGGAGGACAAGAACCAAAGTTGCTGGCAGTTCTTTGCTGACATCTTTTCAGCTTTGCCTGTGTAGGGTAAAGCGGTCCTCCTTCCTAAGTTCTCTTAGAGAAATCTGGGTGTAGATCCTGATTGGCTCAGCACTCTCATCTTTTCTTCAACCGCAGACCAATCACCGAGGTGAGGGGCGACAGGTCGAGTAGCAAGGCTGGCCCAGCCTCGGTTCTACACCTCTCCCTATGTCTGGGGTGAGCGTGCTTGGGAGCAGAGGCTCAGAAGGCACTTTGAAATTTTTATTGCCATTCTGTGTGGTGTAGGGGGGCTTTCCAGGCGGCGCTAGTGGTAAAGAACCCACCTGCCAGGAGATGTAAGAGACTCGGGTTCGATCCCTGGGTTGAGAAGATCCCCTGGAGGAGGGCATGGCAACCCACTCCAGAATTCTTGCCTGGAGAATCCCATGGACAGAGGAGCCTGGCGGGCTATAGTCCATGGAGTCACACAGAGTTGGACACGACTGAAGTGACTTAGCACGCACGTGGTGTAGGGTCGGTACTGATAACCTGACCAGGCCTCCTGTGGGCACAGTTCCTCTATCTTGTGATTATAATAGCTGCTTTTGGTGATCTCCATGATAGTCATCAGACTGTGAGTAGCTTATCCTCAAGAGAGGGGTTTAAAATTCAAGTTACCCCAGAAGTAGGAAGCTATGATTCCTTAAGGGCATTAGCACAGACATCTCCAGATTTTAATGTCCTTGTTTTAAATTTTGAAAGAATCAATGTGTCCTCTGGCATATTACCAAAACAACTTTTTTCACTCGTGATTCATACCAACTGTACTTTCTTTCAGGTTTATCACTTGAACTAGGTTTTAAACATAATGAGATTCAGCATATGATCACCAAAATTCCACGATGTTAACAGCGACTAAAGGAATGGTTTGGGAAGGCAATTTACAACATTTACAGAGTTTTATTAAGTGTCAGACGCATGCATTATATCTCACAGATGTCAACATTGGTATTTGAACCTCAAATTACTTTTATTAGGAATCTCTCCCCAAAACTTTCATGTAAGCTATAGCTGGCCCTATAGGAAGAACAACAATAAAAACTTTTATTTACAAATACATGATTTTTTAAAAAACATAATGTGATGAGAGGGAATTTAAGTTATAGCTTTTATTATGACTGCTTTGTCCAGCAAGAGAACTTGTTTATTACTTCTTTAGTCTGTCACTTTGGAGCATATCTTATTTTTCGGCGTAAAGTCACATGGACAGTCCTCAGATATGTGAGTGCTCATTGGCCTTGGGCAGAGGGGCAAGTGTAATTGGATTTTTCTGTGGCCAAGCAGAGATGCTTTTCCCAATGCTCCTTAGTAGATCTGGTGATTTGGGAGCAGGATGGGGAATATGAAGAGTTACAGCAGGAGGAGACGAAATCAAGACTTCAGAGCACTTCCTTTCTGATTAGAATCTTTCCGATGGATTGAGGTGGTCTCAACTGAAGTCCATGATGGAAAGGATCCCAGAAATCCTTGAGGAGAAGGCACAGAAAGGAGAGAGGGAGGGTCAGTGTGTATTTGAGTCTGGGAGTCACTCTTGACTTTGACATCTTGTTAGAAAGGCAGAGTTGAGAACAGAGCTGGAGCACAAACATCAAAGCTTTAGCCAGAAAACCCAAACGTTTAAGAGCTAAATTTTGGAGAAAGAGGGAAAGGATGGCTCCTTGGACTCAGTTAAGTCTCTCAGGTTCTCAAACCGTCCAACTGGAGGTGGCAAGGAAGTAAGAGGAGAGAACAGGAGCAACTCGGGCTCTGTTAATAGCAAATGATTACTTGAATATTAAAAAGAGACGAGACCTTATTGGAACATCAGGCAGGTCATACTAGAAATAGTGAAATAGTAAAAATATTAAAACATAGTAAAATAGAGATTTATCATCCACCTCAGATTTACAGGGCTTCCCTGATAGCTCAGTTGGTAAAGGATCCGCCTGCAATGCGGGAGACCCAGGTTTGACTCCTGGGTTAGGAAGACTGTCACAGGTTTTAAAAATCAGTTTCTGAGACAAGAAAGTTTTTGAAATGTCTATAATAGTGAGAAGAGGGAAAATGCTATTAAATATTAGAAAGAAATTTTTTACAAAATGAGTACCACTTCTGCATTTAAAGATTACATATTTCAGGCCAAGGTAAGGATGCCTTCCCCAAGAACGTAGCCCAATTCAAAACAGAAAGCTGGAAAACAAAAGAAAATGAAGCTGTAAATTCCAACCTGTTTGCAGGCTTTGATATATAACGGGTAGAGGCAGGGTCTCCTGGTTGACTGTTGCTTTGCAAGGCGTTTTCATGGGCCTCGTTTCTTTTGAGCAGCAGTGAGGGAGTAGACAGGAGCTGATCTGATTTATATAATAAAGCAGTGGGATTTTGAGATTCCCAGGACAATCTACAAGAGAAAGGGGTGGTGGTGGTGGTGGTGGTGGTGAGGAAACAGGGCAGAAGCTAGGAGGACGGAGAAGAGAGAGGACCAGTGAAAAGGGCTTAGAGGTGGGCTCCAGGGGGTACCGCTCGAGGACAAAGACCTCTAAAGTTACTTTATCAGTCACCTTCTGGGCCTTGTGGCTGTGTAGCTTCTCTACACCTGCAGTGTAGCGTGCCTAGCATACGTGGCATCCTGAGTGCTGTGGGGAGCCAGGGAGCAAGGGACGATAAACACGTTGAAGACAAGATGGCAAGGAGAAATAGAGAAGGATAGGGCAAGTGAGTATTCCATTTTTCTAAATGAATGAATTTCAGAAACAGGGATTGGATGGGAGCCAGAGAGAGAGCTGGGTTTCCCAGGAGGTGCTAATGGTAAAGAACCTGCCTGCCAATGCAAGAGATGTAATAGACATGGGTTTGATCCCTGGGTCGGGAAGATCCCCTGGAGGAGGTCATGCAACCCACTCCAGTGTTCTTGCCTGGAGAATCCCATGGACAGAGGAGCCTGGTAGGTTTACAGTCCATGGGGTCACAAAGGGTTGGACATGACTGAACAACTAAGCAAGCACTTAGCACACAGGCATGCAGGGAAAGAGCCAGGAACAACCAGGTTAAGTTTGCTGCCTATGTATTTGAGTTTTATAAAAGAGTCTCGAATGAAATAATCCTTTGGACAGTCGTTGTGAAGATCTCTTCCAGTTTTTGTGTACGTGTGTGTGTTCGGGGGTGGGGGAGAATGGCAGCTTGAATTAATTGGCCTCAGTTATTGGTTTGCTTTCATCTGCAGCCTCGTAAGAAAGATAACCCCAGGACTGTGCTAATTGTAGAGTCATCAGAACAATTTGTTAAAAGGTAAGCCTAGCTGGTGGAGTCCTAGGGATTCTGTAAACATTTTGTCAGTTTGCACATTTTGCAGACAACCTTTAAGGAAACATCTGCTTGTTTAATGGGCTTCCTTGGGTGAGCTCTGTCCTGGGAGACACTGACTCCAGCTTTTAATCCTCCTTGCATTTGAACTGATGGCCTCTAATGTTTTTTTGCGGCCATTAATCACAGGGCCAATGCAACCCGTCTTGCTGGAAACTTGGAGGCTGCGGTCAGGGCTGGTCCCAGATGGTTTTCTGGAGAATGACCACCGTGAGCAGCCCCTCCCCTTCCCTGGAAACTGACCCCCCCAATACGTGACTCCTCTGTTCTCCTGTTCTTTTGCCTGGAATGAATGACACTGTTGAAGTAGGTGAGCACTCAGGCAAAGAATTAGTAGAATAGGGCATTTATTCCAAAGGAATAGCTGTATGCCTTGCTAAAAAGTATTATGGAATCCTTTCTAATAAAAGTACTTTTAAGAATGTTGGACTTCCCTGGTGGGGCAGTAGATAAGGATCTGCCTGCCAGTGCAGGAGACATGGGTTCGATCCCTGGTCCAGGAAGATTCCACATGCTGCGGAGCAACTAAGCCCGTGGACCACAACTCCTGAAGCCGGTGCACCCTAAGGCCCTCGAGCCAAAAGTCCTGAGCCTGTGTGCTGCAAAGACTGAAGCCCGTGTACCTAGAGCCTGTGCTCCAAACAAGAAGCCCCTTCAATGAGAAGTCCAAGCACATGATGAAGAGTAGCCTCCAACTCTGTCCCCCACCGCCTGCGGCAACTAGGTAAAGCCCTTGCATAGCAACAAAGACCCAGCGGCTTCCCCAGATTTTTACAGAGTCAACCCACAACACACACAAACACACATACACACACCCTTTGAACAACAGTTTTCCAAGAGAATATTTGTACTATGTAGCATAAGACATACTGGTATTTCCTATCCTATTGTATTTTATTCTATCTAATTCCATTCTGTGCTTTCAGTGAAAAAAAGCTGCAGGCCATGACTCATGACTCTGATGTGATAACCCACTAATGTGTTACAACCCACAGTTTGTAAAACATTGTAATCTGGAGCATTTGGAATTGGGTCACAATATTAAAATCCCATTTGTTTTTAATCCAGCATGCCTGGAAAGTGATTAGAAGGCATTAATAAGGCTCTCTACACTCCGATCAGTCCTCTTTCTGATCTAAACAGATCAGCCTTTCGAATCATGTTGAATCTGACGAAGGGGCAGCCCTCTTTCTCTTACCTGGCTGAACAGGAGTTGGGAGGACGTGGTTTTGCAACCCAGCTCTTGTTCCAGTGCTGCCACCAACCATGAGACCCTGTTCAGGATACACCTCAGCCTCTTTTTCTAGTCTGTAAAATAATAATGTTGCTAACAGTTAAGATGTTTCTATGTGCTGATCTCTATTTCAAGTATTTTACGTGCACAATTCACTGCAGATCTGCCGGTGAGCTGCTATGTTGGCCCCCATGTCATAGCTGTGGAAGGCAAGCTCAGGAGAGGTTTTGCCAAGGTCTACATGCTAAGGCTGTAGACCTGCAATAGGAGAGCCAGAATCTGTGCCTGGGCAAGCTGTACCATTATTATACACCACCTATTTGCATGCATGCTAAATCGCTTCACTCGTGTCCGACTCTTTGCGACCCTGTGGACCATAGCCTGCCAGGCTCCTCTGTCCATGGGATTCTCCAGGCAAGAATACTGGAGTGGGTTGCCATGCCCTTCTCCAGGGGATCTTCCCAACCCAGGGATAGAACCCGTGTCTCTTATGTCTCCTGCATTGGCAGGTGGGTTCTTTACCACCAGCACCACCTGGGAAGCCTGCACCTATTTGGGGCCCATTGAAATAAGTGACCTCTCAGGTTTTCCTCGAATCTGACTTTCTGTGTTTCTCCTTGTCATGTGCTTGGGAGTTTCTCAAAGACTCAAACTATCCTCCTTGTGGTTTTCTGGGAAAAGTCTGTGATATATGGCCCTAGAATATTATCACCTCTATAAGAGGAACCCCAACCAATGTTTCTGACTCTCAGAACAGGTGTGAGTGTGTGTGTGCCTGTGTATGAGTAGGTGGTCAAGGAGCATGCAAGGCAGGGAAGCTGATAAAATCATCCAAGCACGTTTCTTTCTTTGCCCTTCACATCCACACCCCCACAGTCCACATCAGGCCACAGCAGGTGCTGGGTGGAAGTGGGCACCGTGGAACTGTAACTGTTACTGCTAAGAGCAGATGAGGAGAGGATGCAGACAAGCCAGCCTTCCAGGTGAGGCCCATGCCTGTGCAGGAAGTCAGTGGTGAGGATACACAGGCGGGGTCAAAGGTTCCAGGACACCAGGTGTCAATAGAACTGCCAGGAGTAACGGGAGAGAGGTTAGGGCTAGCCTGCATCAGGAGGCTTGAATGCCAGGAGAATCGAAGATGCTTGTAAAAGAGACCTTTAGCAATGGAAATCATAATTTCAGGTATTACTGTGTTACACTTCTACACTGATATTCTTGGCCAGTCGGGCACTGTCTAATGTTGCTAAAATATGAGCTGACTTCTAACAGGGGGTCAGACAATCCTCAACAGCCATTTGAACCTTGAAAAAAAAGTGCGGCAAGGGAATTGTGATGTTTGTTCCACCCAACTGTAAAAATGTACTTCACAAGGAAGCAGTCCATATTTACTTGATGCTCTGTTTTAACAAATATCAAATAATAAAACCCTCATGGAGGAGATAGGGTCCCCCCTCCCACCCTTTCAGGACCACTGTGGGAAAAGAAATCTCTTAAGGGACATACGTGTAAATAAACAGGAAAGTAAACAGATTAGTCTCAAGGGGTAGGTTTTTTTGGTTGTTCTTACAGAGGAAAATACAAATTCCCTCTATAACAGGAAGATATAAGCACCAAATATCCTAATTGGTGCTTTAATTAGGATCAGTGTGAAAGGAAAGTTTTAAAATGGGCTGCAGTTCCCAATGCAGGTAGTTCACGGAGACTAGAAACAATGTTGAAATGAACAAGAGTGAAACACAAGGCAGGGAGAAAGAGGAGGTGAGGGGGTGGGGGTATAAAGAGAGACTCTGGACCCAGGAGTGGGGACAGGTGACAGCTGGGTGCTGAGCTGAGTAGCAAGAGCTCAGGGTGAAAGGGGCAGTGGTCGAAAGTCTGAAGGAGGCGGGAGTGGAAATAACTGAAGGCAAAGTGAAATGGTCTTATTTAAGGGAAAAAATAATCATGTGAAGAAAAGGGATTTTGCACAGTTGCCATGTGTTTTGGAGAGGTGAAGATGGATTTTAATTCTGGAAGGACTAGTGTTGTTTGGTTGCTGAGTCATGTCTAACTCGTTTGCAGCCTACCAGGCTCCTCTGTCCTTTGAATTCTCCAGGCAAGAATACTGGAGTGGCTTGCCATGCCCTTCCCGACCCAGGGATCGATCCCGTGTCCTGTTATGTCTCTTGCTTTGGCAAGCGGGTTCTTTACCACTAGTGCCAACTGGGAAGGCCCCGAAGACTAATGCAATTTTCCATTGACATTTGTGTAGTTAGGCATAAATCCGCTCCTGGTTGTGCATATTGATATGTTCCGTGTAAAGGTATTAAAAGCCAAACTTGTCTACAAAGCTGTCTAGAAAGTTCTGCCCTTAAGCATATTGTTTGACAAATAGGCCTTTCTTGAATTGTGTTTTATTAAATCTTTGTATTTCTTTTTTTTTTTTTTGTGGTAAACTACACTTTAAAAGGGACCATTTTAGCCATTTTTAAGTGTACAATTCAGTGGCATTTAATATATTCACATTGTTGTGCAACTGCTATGATTATCCAACTCCAGAACTTTTTCATCTTCTCAAATTGAAACTTTGTACCCATAAACACTAACTCCCCGTTCCCCCTCTCCCCCCAGCCTCTGGCAACCACTGTGACTCTGTTTTTAAAGACCAATTCATTATAAGTTGTAGCTGTGGCATTTCATCATCTTAGCATTTGAGAAGCAAAGTCATGGAGGGAAAGCTTTTCAAGGAAAAGTAGGGCTTATGGTGACATTTCAAACTCTTAAATCTTATATTTATCAATTTCCAAATAAAGTTTCAACCATTTTTCACATTTAAAGTGTTCATTTAATTAATTCTAAATGAGTAGACAACAAATTTGTCTTTGTTTTTAGTGATTCCTAGGAATGGATACATTGAAGTATCTTCAAAAAGAACAGGAAATCAAATTGTTGTTCCACCAATCTTTTCTATGTGACTAGAATCTACTGAAACTAGTCAGTATAGGTTCCTGCCCTAAATTCTAACAAAATATATGGAACGGTTTCTATATTGATTGAGAAGTTCACCAAGTTAATTGTTATTTGCCATTTCTTTTACAAGTAAAGCCTGGGATATTAACAAACAGACAAGAGAGCAATACACAACAGGTACTGTGATCATTTAGCTAATTCTGCTTAGAGTTCTGAAGCAAGAATAGATTATGATACATTGATATAAACATGACATTCTCAGCACATGTAAATAAACCCTGAATTTGAGAACCTCTGTTTTCCCAGAGCCCTAGTAAATACACTTTTAACAGAGATCTCATGTAAAGTAGCCATATGCTTACAATTATCCAAATATTGTAGATCCCCTGTGTGAAATTTGACATCTTTATTGCTTCTATTTTAATGTTGACAAAGTCGGTAGTGATTTTTAAAACCAAGTCTGATCCTAAATAGGAAAGACAATTTCCTATGTAATTGTAATATTCTATGCAAGATTTGGCAAAGATCAAATCACTTCTAGAGTTTAATCATCTTTACTCTCACAAGCATACTAGATGCTCATTTGAGAAGGCATTTTGTCTGCTCAATTTAAGTATCCAATACTTATTAGCAAACTGCAATGTGTTTTTAATCTAGACGATTTGGACAAACATGAAACATGTCGAATCATTATAGAAGAAAATTCACAGTGAAATACAGTAAAAGATCACTATGTCAAACAAATTAAGCTTTTTTAGAGAAGCAACTTAACAAAAGAAATTCTTAAGAGAATATGAGAGCTGGTTAGATTGAAGTTTTAAAATGTAATTCCAGAGCAAAAGTATAAAAATTGAGAAATAATAAAATTTCCAGAGAATTATTTTACATTTAAAAAATCCAAATGGCTGAGTAATTAATGGTCACCATATTTACATACGGGTTTCCCCAATGGCTCAGCAGGAGACTCAGGAGACTCAGGTTGGATCCCTGGGTCAAGAAGATCCCCTGGAGAAGGGAATGGCAATCCACTCCAGGATTCTTGCCTGGCAAATCCCGTGCACAAAGGAGCCTGGTGGGCTATGGTCCATGGAGTTGCAAAGAATCGGACACAATTGTAGTGACAGAGCACAGCATACACATACATGCGTCTGTAATAAGAATTTGCATAATTTGCTGTATGCAGTCTACATAAAAACCCCAGACGGATGCATTTTTACCTCCCTCTGAAGTGACAGACGATTGCCAAAGCAGACAGACCCAGTGGCACAATAGGTCTCCATATCGCACTGGGGAAAGCAGGGGCAATCGGGGGCTGGTACCTCTAAGGCTAAATTGTGCAAGAGCATTTGATCTTCATGTGCACCATTTCCTAAGGGGCTTTTTTTTTTTTTTCCCTCTTTTGCCTTCTCCACCACTTTTCGTCTTTCTTCCTGTTGCTCAGGATTCCGTTGACTTTTCACCCTTGACCTCCTTTGAGGAAGGTTGCTCAGTACTCTAAGTATTTTCTTTTTTCTTTTCTGAGGGACTGTTGCCTGAAGATGAAGTCAGGAAAGGTCAGAAACACAGAGCAGGGACGCTCAGCTTGTGGAAATGTGGGGCGCCGGGGCCTCAGTGGTAGGTTTCCTCCTCACGCCTCTTGCTGAAAGCTCTAGGAGCTCAAAGGAAGAGAATTTTAAGCCCATTGCCCTGGGTCTTTTCGTCCTTAGCCTTCTTTCAATCAAAACTCTGCCAGTCTTAAGTCTTGTTTCTCTTGGAATATACAGGGTATCAACTAGTTACTGTTCTCAGATTATCAGTGTCAGTTTATTCAGAATAGTATAATAGTGGTAGTAAAATATGAATGGGGATCGTACCTGATCCCCATTTGTTTAACTGGGACATTATGAAAACAGTACCACAAACTAAAGAAATTATTTCATTTGTGCAAATTTCAGGTGTTAGACTATCCTCATAGAATATATTTCAGGAGACTTTACAGAATGTCTACTTCCCCTGTGGGTAGCCCCCCTTCCCTGATGGCTCAACAGGTAAAGAATCCACCTGCAGTGCAGGAAACACAGCAGACGTGGGTTTGACCCCCTGGAGGAGGAGCTGGTAACCCACTGGAGTATTCTAGCCTGGAGAATCCCCATGGACAGAGGAACCTGATGGGCTGCAGTCCACAGGGTCGCAGAGTCAGACATGGCTGAGCGGCTAAGCACGCAGGGTCCATACTAAAGAGTTAATCTTTTTGTCACTTCTGTCATAGAAGCTGCTTTTCAAGTGACAGTCTAATGAAAAAATGGCACAATGCAAGATATGAGCTCTTTTAAACTTAATGTAGTATTTATTTTAATGGAATATAGTTGATTTACAATGTTGTGTTAATCCCTGCTATACAGTAAAGTGATTCAGTTATACACATTCTTTTTTATATTCTTTTCCATTATGGTTTACCACAGGATATTGAATTCCCTGTGCTGTATAGTAGGACCTTGTTGATCCATTCTCTCTATATATGTCCCTAGTTTGTATCTGCTAACTCCAAATTCCCACTCCATCCTTCCTCTACCCTAAGATAAGCTATTTACTTAAGAGAATCTTCTCTCTCTCGGTTAGTATGAAATAATGCTTTAAAGACAACAACAACATAGTTTTCAGATAGTAACAGGGCAATTTTGTTTGCTTTGATTCTGTATCTCTGGGCAGGTAGATCTTTATTTATGGTTGTTTTGTTGCCAAATGCTCCACACACCTAATAAAGGACCCTCTAATTTCTCAAGCTAGTGTTAATGTAGATGTCACTATCCCTTGCTTGCCTTGCAAGCCCCTGAAAACTTCACCAGGTCCAGCAGTTTTGATTCACCACCGGTAACTCCCTCAGTGTCCACAGGGGGGCAGGATACACCATACTGCACAGCGGTCAGTATTCCCTTCTCTTTGAGGGGAAAAAAAATCTAACCATGAAAAGAATATTAAGCTGTGAAAGGTGCCTATACCATAGCTTCTCATTTCAGTTCAAGGACCTCTCCCCCTTTTTGCTGTTCCTCATAGAAGAAACAGCTAAAGAAATTACAAGAGAATCTAAGACTGGATAAGAAACAGCTGAAGAAATTACAAGAGAATCTAAGACTGGACTGAAAAATTCTGCAACATTGTTTCAAGTTCTCAAAATGTTCTGAGAAGGTCTAGAGGCAGATCTTCATAGTTTGTTCTCATATCTTTATTTTTTACGACACATAAACACACACACACTGAGCAAAGGCCTCTGTGTGGCCTTGTTAATATTGAAATTCTTATTTGAAACATATCCACGAGGGACGAAGAGGTACAGCTTTATCCCTTACTGAGGATCACTGTCATAATACTTGAGATGTGAAATGGTTTTTAGTATAGGGAAAGCGCTGGATTAAGAGTCAGAAAGACTTGCCTCCCTCCTAGTTGTGAGTAGATCCCCGACTGGCTTGTGACCTTGGGCCCCATTCACTGAGTTTGTCCATCTGCTCATCAGTGTCATTAGAAGTGCTTTCAGGCAAAGGAGAGCCAACACCTCCTTTGCTTGTTCCTGAGTCTGGTAGCAATGCAGGAGGGTAATATCTGCACCAGCGGAATCCTGCCAGGAGGACAGACCACATCCTCTGTGGTCCCTGTCCTGGTGTCATATCCTCTTACCCATGACTCCGTCCAGTGCTCCTAAGGTACAATAGGCTGATGACTTTGGTTCCTGTTTACTGATAACTTGTGGCAGATAATAATTGCCATGAGCAAAAAGAAGAGAGAACATACAGGACAGCAGCTGCAGGCAGGAAGCCTTCTTACTGACTGGGGGGATCTGGAACCATGAATCACCACTAATCAGACTCCATGCTGATAGAAATTAAAACACTGATAACCCAAACCACAAGTGTTTGTTTCCCCGAGGGAAGGGATGGAGAGAGACCGCAAGGAGGAGGCCTCTCTGGGTTGACACGGGAGAATACAAGCAGCAGGCGGAAGGGGAAATGCTTCCTCTTCAAGTGGGAAACAAGGGGTTTTAGTCTGTGGTTTGGGAGAGGTGGCATGTGCAGGGAGGCAGAGGGCTGGTGAAGACCTGCAGAGGGGACAGAAAGGACACGGAAGAGAGACCTCCAAGGAAATGGCCTTGGCAATAAAACAAAATCAAACCAAAAAATGTAAAGAAGGATGAGCCGACATGCTTTGGACTTAACGTTAAGTGACAAGGGGCGGATATGACATAAGATCTATCCCTGTGTGGCAATCATAAGTACATAAAAGACAGAGACAGGTTACAAGGGGGCCCATAATGGCAAGCGCATTTTGAAAGTCTTGTAGCGGCAATAATCTGAAAAACAATTTATTTTGTTCAGTTCCACTTCCTTTTATGTTGTTAAGTTTGTAAAAAAAAAAAAATAAACTATTTGGAAGCACAGAGAAAGGAAGGAAGAAAAGGTTATGGTAAGGCATCTTTGAGTCTAAAGTCTCAGAACTTGATAATCTTGGAAATAAAAACTGGGTCATACGTAGGCCTGTGATAGAGCCAGAAGGAACATCCACAACAGAGATTGAGAGGAGACTGGCCAGTTCCATAGCCCATAGCTAAGAGCTCAGGTTCTGGAGCAGTGTGAACTTGATCCTCAGTTCCATTAGCTGTAAAATGGGGATAATACAACCCTGACCTCATAAAATCGTGTTGAAGATGAAAGGAAACAGGTTCTCTTGGGTGTTTGCCATTACCTAGGGAGGCCAGTGTCCAGACCTTAAGGAAGTTTGGGAACGAAGGGAGCAGGGAAGCAAAACTCCTTCTTTACGCAGTCAGGTGACTGGTCTCTGCAGGGACAGAAGAAGGAATGAAACAGCAAAAGGGAGAAGGGGGAAGAAAGTGAGAGGGTGGGGAGTATGAAGACTGGGAACACGTGCGCGCGCGCGCACTCGTACACAGTGCAGCGTGGGCGGGGAAGTCATCTGACAGCAAGTAAAACCATAAAGAAAAGAAAAAAGCAAGAGGGAGTAGAGACGTCCGCCCAGGAATGGGACCAGCGCTGGGTTGGAGCCTGCGCCCTCAGATTCTGTTTCTGGCCGCACATCCTGCTGGCGGAGCGTCCTTGGAAAAGTCATTTATCCCCTCTCAGTCTCATTGTTTAAATCTGTGAAAGTGGAAAAATGGAAGGCCAACCTCCCATAGAGGCTGGGGCGATTGAAGAGCATGTTATGCTTGGTGCCGGGAGCACCCAGTAAACGCACGGGGAAACTCGACGTCCACAGCGCTCCAGGGGCACCGAGACCAGCGAGCGAGAGGCAGCCCCTCCGCCTCGATTTCAGGCCCGGGAATGAGTGAGGCAGTGGGTGGAGAAGACAGGCACGGGGAATCTGGGGACAGATAAAGGAAACTCGTGACGGGGCGAGGCTGAGCTGAAGAGAAACAGATTGGGGAAGAGTTGCAAAGGGAGGGGTCCACCGAAAGGGAAGTGGGGGGGTCCGAGGAGGGAGAGGGTGGGAATGCAGAGAGAGATGGGAGGGCAGTGTGGGAAGACAAGCAGGCTGGGGAAAAGAGGGATTGGAATGCAGAAGGAACTTGGGGAAGGAGGAAGTATGGAAGGCGGAAGGGGAAGAAGAGAGGGGAAAATGGGGACGCACTGGAGGCGGGGGCCAGGCCTCCGGAGGGGAGAGGACCGGGGGTACAGCTGGAGGAGAAAAGAGTCGCCGAAACCCAGCGTCCGAAGAGGCTGGGGACTGCGAGGAGAGAGGCTGGGGCCTGCACGAGAGCGCGGCAGCTTTCAGCATCCATCCAGACTCTAAAGACTCGTGGCCTTTGCGTGACCTCGAGGGTCGGGAACAGACGCCTGGTCTTTGTGGAAAGCGGTAACCCCAGCGAGAGAACGGGGCTGTTCTGGGTTGAGCCCTACGCCTGGCGTAGAGGCGTGCGCGGCGAGAGGCTTCCCTGGCCCCTGGGCTGGCCATTGAGGGGGAGCGATCGACTGGCCCGGGAGGCCGGGGCCGGGAAAGGAAGGTACCACCACCCGGAGTCGACGCGCAGTCGGCTGCAGAGACGCCTGCTCGGAGCTGTCCCTGGGGGGCGCCGCCGCCGCTTGCCTCCACCCGGGGCTGCACGCTCCCAGCCAAGTGGAGGCGACCGAGGTGGTGGTGGTGCGGGATGGGGGGCGGGGTGGGGGGGAGAAGACCCGGAGCCCGCGCAGCGCGCTGCTGCGGCGGGACCGAGCTTCGAACAGAGCTGGAGGGGCTCTGGCGCTGCGGAGGACCCTGGCTTCCTTGCCGCCAAGCGGCCTCGCGCGCCTACTCCTGCCCGCCGCGCCGGGCCCCGCTCCGCGCGCACTGCCCGGCAACCCCGCGCACGTCCCGCGGGGGCGCTGCGTGGCCCCTCCCCGGCCACTCCGGCCCACAGCGGCCCCCTCTCCCCCACACCTCCTGCCCAAACCACCCGGCCTCTCCTCCCACCCTCTCCTCCCCTCCCCTCCGTTCTCTCCCCTCCCCTCCCGGCGAGGGGCGGGAGGGGGCGTGGCAGGGCCGGGATTTGTGTGGCTGGGACCCGGCTCCCCGCACTCCGAGTCCGCCGGAGGAGCCGGGCCCCGGCCGCTGTCCAGCCGCTCCGTGCCGCCCCTCGCGCCCGGTGCCGCCGCCTCTCGGAGAGACGCTCGCCATGGATACCTCCAGGGTCCTGCTCTCGGCCGTCTTCCTCATCAGTTTCCTGTGGGATCTGCCGGGTTTCCAGCAAGCTTCCATCTCTTCCTCCTCGTCGTCTGCAGAGCTGGGCTCCGCCAAGGGAATGAGAAGCCGCAAGGAAGGAAAGATGCCGCGGGCGCCGAGAGAGAATGCCACGGCCCGGGCGCCCCTGGATCGCCAGGAGCCCCCGCCGAGGCCGCAGGAGGAGCCCCAGCGGCGGCCGCCAGAGCAGCGTGAAGCTCGGGAGCCTCCCGGCAGGGGCCCGCGCGTGGTGCCCCACGAGTACATGCTGTCAATCTACAGGACTTACTCCATCGCCGAGAAGCTGGGCATCAATGCCAGCTTTTTCCAGTCTTCCAAGTCGGCTAATACGATCACTAGCTTTGTAGACAGGGGACTAGGTAAGTGGCAAAGAGGACGCCCGACTCCTTTCTCCCTGGAGGTCAGCCTCCAGGGCTCTGCTCCGGCGCTGGCAGGAGGCTGCATCTGTGAATTCGCCTTTCCGCTCTGGATACCTTCTCCTTTTCTTTTCTTAAATTGCTTTTTCTCAAGCCCAAGTACGTTTCCGAACGCGGCTGCAGATTTTATTCCAGTGTGCAATTCTCCCTGCCTCTCTTTCGTCTGTTTCTTTCTTTTTCATTCCTTCCCTCTTCCTCTTGCCTTTTGCAGAAAGCAGCGTGGGGGGCGCATGTCTGGTGGCTGCTGGAGGAAGCGTGGAAGGCGGGAGGTGGCGGGTAGATGACCGGGCTGGAGAGGGGTCGCGGCGGGCACTGATGAAACCCGCGGCGAGGGATCCCGGATGGTACTGGGTGTGAGGTCCAAGGCCCGGAGCTGCGCGGTGGCGGACCGAGCGGCCCTGGGACCCGAGCGAGCGCTGGGAAACCCCGAGCTCCCATCGGCTCCGGGAAAAGCCGGCAGAAGCGAATGCTGCGGTCCAGAGCAGCGAGTCCGCGAGCGGCGGGTGGAAGTGCCCCGGCCCAGCCGCTCCGCTGGTACCCGACCGCTCCTGGCGCTGAGTGTGGGCATGGTCAGCTGCATAGGAGCCCCGCGCCCTCGGGGCCGCAACCGAGTCATTTCTGCAGAGGCAGCCGCAACAACTGGCTGGGAAAGCCGGGAGCAGAGGCAAGTGGGCTCACTTTGGGTGTTTTGTTGGTACTTAATCCACGTGGGTGTCTGACTGTGCTCACCCACCTTTCTCAGCCAGGCAACTCGCTTCTCTCTGCACATCGACCCAGGGGCCCCATCTTTGGGCCCTTCCGTGGGCTCGGGTGCATGTTTGAGTGTCTGCGAAAACCCCTGCGCCTCTTCCCTGCCACCCGCGCGGGTCTGCAGCGTGGCGATTGCCTTGGAGAGAACCTCACGCTACCCTGGTCCCAGAAATTGGGGAAGGATCCGCCAGCGCCGGGCACTCAGTTCTTAAATAGACAATAACGTGGAAGGAGATGGGATGAAGGGGGAAAAAAGCAAAGGGAGGGTAAAGGGGAGGTAGGGGGCGAGGAGAAAGGGAGGAGGCATCGGTCCACTCCACCACCGGCCCAGACGTAGCTCCTCGGCTTCGATATACCTTCCCAGCCCCCCACTTCCAGGTCAGTGAAAGTGAGGTCGCCCAGGAACTGGCCAGCGCCGGGGTTCGGACCGAGACGACCACCCGGCTGACCTGGGGACTGGCACGCCCTTGAAATTTACAGAGCAGGCCCCGAGCCCCCGGCTCTTTCCAGGCTTCAGGCCCCAAGCCCCATTCCTTGCCGCCGCCTTCCTGACCCGCATGGGTCCAGCCCACGAGGCGTTCGCATCTGCAGCCGGAGGTCAGCGAGGTTCACGAGCTGCCAGAAAGGTCTGGGCGGCAAATTAACGCCAGGTATTTTATGGTGATTTCAGGACTAGTAAAGCCACCTTGGCAAATACACGTGGCTTCTTCGCAGCTTTGCATCAGGGTCCCCGGCCCCCTGCTGCCGGAGCAGCTCGCCCTGACCCCACTTCCAACCCTCGCCCTACCTCTGTTGTTTCTCTGCCTCCAGATCCTCTGTGTATCCTTCATCCTCTCTGACTCCCTAATCGAAGACTTACCCCAGACTTCCACAGTCGAGAGACTAAGGAAGAATCGAGGGGATTACTCTAAAGGCCTTTCCCCAGGGAAAGAAGTCCCGGAGGCCCAGGGTGGCCCGCGGTTGGGCGTGCCTTTTCTTCTCCCCACGGGAAGTGGCCAGAACCTCTGCCCCTCCCCCAGACAGACGCCCCCTAACTCGCAAGCTGCGCCCCAAGAGTTTGGCAGAGGACCAGGGGACCCTGCGGGCTGCTGGGAGGCGTCTACCGAAGCCTGCGGCGTCGGGCAAGTGTGGGAGGTCTCTGGGGACTCCAGGTCGGGCGCAGAAGCGGGCTCGCTTCACCCTGGCTTGCGCGGCTGCCTCTCCCCGGGCATCGCGCTGGGCGCCCCTGGGCGCCGCAGGTAGGGAGGAGACTGGCTGCGCGCCCGGCAGGAGGGGAGGGCTCTGTTCCCGAGCCAAGCTCTCCAGGCTAGCCGGACCGAGATACAGACGTCCGGCTTCCACTCCCGAACGCCGTCCCCAGCCGGAGGAGACGCGGCGTGACCACCGGGCCCTCCGCGTCCAAGGCGCGGTCTCCCCCAAGCCCTCAGGTTCCCAGAAAACGGGGAGAAAAGGCAGTTCGTTGAGCCGGAAGGCTGTGCGGCGGGTAGCACGCCGCGCGGGGGCAGAGGAGTGCGAAGCCGCGGGCTGGAGGGGCGCGCAGGGGAGGGGCGCGTCGCGGGCCACAGCCCCAGCTTGATAAAGGGAAAGCCTCGCTTTCCCTCTCACTGATCTTGATGTGATGTGTCACCGGCGGTGACCTCGGGCTGGACCTTCCGGGGCTTGCTTAGCATCGGGCCCCTGATTGGAGTGTTTCAACTCAGCGATCTAATTGAGGGTTCATGTCATAACACATCAAACGGTGTCTAGTCTCCCGTGATGGAAGGGACCCGCCAGCCGCGCATCCCGGGTTCCTGGCCAGGACTTCCGCCCCTCTCACGTGGGGACTCTCAAACCGCGCCAAACCCTCGGGCCTCCCCTCCCCCAGCTGGGGATGGCAGGACAAGGAGCGAAGAGAAGCGGCCAACCGAGAGCCGCGCCGGCCGCGCTGACTTGGCGCCTTGCCTCGGGGATGTTTAAATCGCCGTCGAGTGTGGCAGGCTTGGCTTTGAGAAGCAGGGGGTCCCTCGGGGGCAGAAGCAAAGATCACGTAAGGAATCCTGAAGCCCGCTGTTGAGGCCTGAACTACTTAACGTACAGTATTTCTAAAAAAGGTCTTCCTCACCTGGGGTCCCCGGAACCCCAAAAGTTACACCTAAAGCTTGCATTTCAAGAATGGGAGCGTGCGGATGAACTTTGCCCAGCGTGGATGGATTCAGAGCGCTTTAGATCTGTGAAGACTGCCTGTTCAGTACTGCCTCACTCCCTGCCCTCCTTCTCTCAACACCCCCTTACAAGACTTGATTGCAAGCTTTTAAAATGTCCACCCTTTCAGTTTGCTCTCCGATATTACTGGGATATATTGACATGTTGAGCGTTTACTTATTTCATTTAATTCTAACAACACCTCCCTCCCCCAGGAAAAAAGTGCTACAATCCCTGTTTTACAGATGATTTTAAAGAAGGCAGAGAGATTAAGCAAGTTGTTAAAGGTCACACAGCTAATGAGAGCTGAAGCATATAGCCAGTTCTGCATGCTTACTTCTGGTGCTATATGGATAGAGTAAGGCAAGAGGAAATTTCTAAAGGATGGTGGCAGGAAACAGAAGTAGAAAAAATTGACAGACTCCCTACCTCTGTAATCTCTCAAGACCTAGTTAGGAGTTGGAGTGAAACTTTGAATTCACAGGTCTAAAACTGAGATGCACCTTGCTTCCTCTTTGATCTCCCTGTAAAAGGTACAAACCACTTTATCCCTGACCTTTAATTTTTAAAGGTAGTTTTCACATAGCTTGTGTGTGAATGAAAGTCAGTCATGTCCGACTCTTTGCAATCCCATGGACTATACAGTCCACGGACTTCTCCAGGCCAGAATACTGGATTGGGTAGCCATTCCCTTCTCCAGGGAATCTTCCCAATCCAGGGATTGAACCCAGGTCTCCTGCATTGTGGGCGGATTCTTTACCAGCTAAGCCACCAGGGAAGCCCTGACCTTTAAGAATGCCTCCAAATTGTGCTTTCAAGATGATTTTGGATCCACAGAGATGGGAAAGTGTGTGCATGTGTGTGTTGGTGCAGTGATAGGATCAGGATGGACCAGGTTGGATATACAGACATTGCTGTTAGCATGATAGAACTCATTAAAAGACCACAAGTACAGGAGGCTTGGATTCCCCAGCCCTGGGGCCTGGGAAAGGCAGACAGTGAGAACTGTGAATTCAATGTGGCTGTAAGAGAGAGGGTGAGGGAGAGTGAGGCAAAACTCGGACTTTAATTTACATAGTGAGAGAAGCACCACTGTTAATTCCAACAAGGGACCAAAAAAAAAAAATCCTCTTAAGGATGAAGAAAACAAAATGAACCTAAGAACACTGCTGTGAGTTAGGTTTCTAGATAATTTTGAAATAAGAATACTCTTTAAGTTTTTTTTTTTTTTTTTTTTTGGTTGTTGTTACAATAGCACTCTCAGAAAGGAGGCAGTAGGGAACAGATAAAAACCAACCAAACAAACAAACCAAAAAAAAAAAAAAAAACACCGAGATCTGAACATCCTTGAAGAACCTGACACCCTGGAAATGAACCTCGGGAGAGTTTGCCCGGGATCGCTGGCTTCTAGGTTTACCTTCTGGGTCGCTATTGCCAGGGGACAGGGCAGGACAGTTGTGGGGATAGTCTGGCGGCGGGAAGCACTTCTAAGAGCGGAGTCGTTCCCTCCTAATTGAAGTGCGTCTGGCGCGGTATGTTTATGCAAAACAGCGAGTTTCTGGGTGGACCTGGGCCGCAGAGTGGTGCAATCAACGCAGCCGGGCTTTTGCCCGAACCCTGTTGTCGTTGGCAAACGGAAAATGAAATATAAGCAGGGAAGTATTTTAATGGGGATGGAGGGAATTCACAACTGTTAATTATTTGGTGACCTTGTATTCGATTTGTTTGAGTCCCTTATAAAAACACTAATGCAGAGCAGACGGCCAAGTGAGGAAGCCGGCAGAAGGTTCCAATCTAGGCTTTATTTCCCCGGAAAGAGGGAACAGCCTTGGGAAAGGACTGCTGAGCGTTCAAGTGCATGCGGGCGAGGACGGGCCCCTGTGAGCCCCGCACAGGGTTTGCGAAGCCCTCCAGGTTCAGGATCCTGCTCAAGTCCAGTGAACGGTCAAGTCCTGGAACTAACCCCGGGGGTAAGGGAAGGAAGCCTGAAACCAGAAGTTTGTTCTGCCCTTCTGGATGGGATGACTAAAACATTTTTCAGGCCATAAACCTAACCTTTGGCCACGGGCTCGTTGTTAAACAGCAGTTACTGTCACTCCCATCCCTAAGGCCTTAAGGGCCGCCTTACAAATGCCGCTTTAGCAAGAGGCTAACAACGCCTAGTGTCTTCTACAGCGAGAGGCCAAGTATCGCCCGAATTCTGGGCCAGGCTTCCTCAGCAGGAGAGACTAATCAGAGAAGGACACTGCTTTTTCCTGGCGCGGGAGGTTCTGGGGCTCTGGGAGTTTGTGAGTTGCTGGGGGTGGAGGGAGGGGATCGAAAAACGTGCACCAACGTCCTTGTCGTTTCTGCACATGAAAAAAAAAAAAAAATTCCCTAAGCCACAACCCATGACAGGCCTTGGGAATCCCTTCCCGCGCAAACTGAATCAAGACATGAAACCTCCCCCTTCCGACGAGAGTGACCTCGGGGAACGCAGAGCGTTGGACTGATGGGCGCTCTAGTGCACCCCGTTCTTTTCTCCCAGCTGGAGCTCTGGGGTTCTGGCCGCACCCCTCGGGGAAGCTGGTGACTTCTTCCTGGGGGCGGCGTGGTCGCCGAGGAGAAGGCAACTGTGCAGGCAGGTGGGGGAAATATGTAGCAGGGCGGAAAGAAAACTTTTGTTTCCTGCCAGGACTTCTGCTTGCATCCACCGACCCAGAGCAAATCAACAAGAATCCCTGGGAGCCTTTAAGTGCAGAGGAGGGCTCTAGTTCTAGAACTCTGCGGGTATGGAATACCCACGGTTAAGCGATGCTCTCTGGACCTGGGAAGGGGTCCGAGTCGAGGCCGCGAGGGGTGGCGAGCAGAAATGTGGATTCACAGCGCCATTTCCTTGCTTGGTACCTACCACCTCCCTCAACCCCGTTCCCATCACCCTCACCTCCGCGCCCTTAAAGCCTGGCTGTTTATTTTTAAGCTCAGTATCGGTTAAATGGTGTCTCTTGTTTGGTGGTGGTGGTGGTGGTGGTTTAGTAGCTAAGTCATGTCCGACTCTTGCGACCCTATGGACTAGAAAGGCTGCCAGGCTCCTCTGTCCATGGGATTCTCCAAGCAAGAATACTAGAGTGGGTTGCCCTGTCCTTCTCCAGTCTCTTGTTTACAGGGATCAAATAGGTCCTCGTCGGCATAATGGGTTCCAGGGAGGCTGCTGCCTGCCCTCCAGGACAGTCCATTAGCGCTGCTAGGGGCCCAGGGTTGGGTCTGCTGAGGGTGAGCTGCTGCAGGCTCTGGGAGTCGGCGGGCGGCGCCCACCAGCGTTCGCCGGGAGGCGCGCGTTGCGCGGCCCGTGGCCGGGGCGCCTGGGGGCTGGGCAGGGTTTAGGGACCCGGTAGTGGGCGTGTGTGCAGGAGAGGAGAGGGCGGGTCTGAAGGCTGGAGCGGAGCGGAAAGCAGGAGCGGTGGCAGCGCGGAGGATTAATTTTGGAGTCGATCGGGAGTGGTTTACCCATACCCTTTCTCCCCGTAAATAACCTCTGACCCGAAGAGAATCCGTGCGCCTGTTTCGCAAATCTGGCTTCCGGGCAACTTGGTCCAGTCGCGATCCCACTTCTCAGCCGACCGCCGTTCCCATGCCCAGTAAGGGGGGCGGGGGGAGGGTGGAGCGGTGGGGGCGGAGGGTGGAACTGAAGGATGCTAAACTATGGGTCATAACTGCCACCAGGAATCTCGTGTACGCTAGCGCGTTATTTCGGGACTCAAGCCGAGGTGAACGCAGTGGAGCTGAGTTGCCACGATGCCAGCCTCAGGAGGAGTGTCCCGGCCAGCACTTGAAGGAACACGCATCACTGAGGTTTCCCCTGGGCAGGAACGCCCCCATCCTGCCCCCCGCCCTGGCTCTGACCGTCCAATATCCCACACATAACCACACGCCAGTTTGAGCCCGTCCTTCTACTGGCAACTTCAGGACTGGTCATGGAGGGGAAACAACGTAAAATGGGAAGCTTTTCTTCTACTTTGAATCTCCAAGCTCTCAAGTCCAAAGGCCAAGATCACGTTCCAGCCCAAAGGGCAGTTTCAGGGCTGAGATGCAACTCCCCTGGGCTCTCAGGTGACCCTATACAGGTCGACATAGCAGGTGGGGCGACCTTGGTTAAGTCAACCAGGTGTGGACCCTGCTCCGAGGGTCCAGGAGACAGCAGTGACCTGCAGGCGATGCTGCGGCTGAGGGTGCCGGGAGCAGGCTGCTTAGCGGCAGAGGAAAGGCACCAGAGAAGGTCGACGTGTGGGGTGGTTCCGAGCTTCTGTTTGGATTTCAACTGTGGTGCTGTCAAATTAAGATCTGAGCCAATGTGGTCGAGAGCCCAGGATAGGATGTCAGTGAAGAGAGAAGCCTGGTGAAGTGTCCTTCACCTGGGCTTTGCATCTCTGGCACATGAGCCCCTGCGGCCAGGAGAGTTTGCGCCATGTGCATGGAAACTGCTTTATAAATGAATCTGTTTCATCTGGAGAGACAAAGGAGTCTCTTCAAAGTACCTCCAGACTCCTGCTAGGGGTGCCCAGCACCCAGAGATCAGGTAAAGGGCTGGCATGTCTCCTTCCAGAAACTTGCTGAAAGCTCCCTGGGAGAGTGAAGTTGTTCCCAGCCGGGTGGACATCGGGGTTCCCCTTCGCTCTCCCCACCCAACCTCACTGGTTTGCCACAGGCTGAGTGAAAACTTGCTGTGGGAACATTGAGGTTTCTCTTCCGGATAGAGGCTGGCCACCAGACTCATTCTTTGTGGTTCCCAAGGCCCCGGCTAGAGCCAGGGAGAGGGGTCAGGGACGTGCTGAGGCTTTGGGAAGAGGGTGGAAAAGTCCTCTATGGAGGATTTCCAGGGGCCTTTCTGGTCTTTAAAAGGCGGAAAGAAGCTGAGAAATTCAGGGCAAGCTATTGGGGAAAACACTGGGGAAGCCAACAGACCTAGAGCGAAGGCTCATTGGGTGAATGTGTGGTGAGGAGGCGCTGGCCCAGGGGAGCTTCTGTAGGACTGTGATGCCATGGCCTTCTCGCACTGAGGCCCAAGGCCTCATTCATGGCTACCCTTTCTCCTCCAAGCTGCCTGATGAAGCTAGGGAACACCTCTCCTGTACCCTAGATTGGCTCTGTGGACAGTTTGTGCCCCACAAAGGTGCCAGTGGGAGAGTGGGAGGCGAGGAGCAAGGAGACCAGCCACTAGGGCTCTCAGGGGTCTGGTAGATTTGCATCCTACTTACCTGCTACCTGTAGAGGAGGGCCCTGTCCTTGATGAGGTTCTGGCTGGAGGTTGGTCTTCACTTGGCATTGTGGGAGGGACCCAGAGCAGTGGCTAAAGCCTAGGGACTGAGATGGAGCAAGGTGATGGGGGTGAAGCTGAAACCCTTATGGGCCTGGCCCTTCACTGGAAGCCCTTGTTTCTATCTTGACTCCTCTGCCCAGCACCTCCCCTCCACTCACTTCTGAAAATCTTGTGGAGAGAACTGGACTGCATCTTAAAGAAGGCCAAGAAGAGGACAGGTGCGTCTTCCCCCCAGGACACCTTACCTGGCTATAGGTAGTTATATAGTAATATTGGCTGCATGCGTTGGGTGCTTCTGTCTGTCATGCACAGCCAGCTCTGGTTTCCTCCACTCTGACCTTTACAATGACTCTGCAAAGTGGAGAGGGGGATGTCTTTTTCCTGCTTTACAGATGAGGCATATGATGCTGGGAGAGCTTTTGTGACTCAGTCCATCCAAGATCATCCAACCAGTAAGTTACAGGTCAAGATCCCAATCATGGCTCAGACTCTAGATTCCTATCCTCTTTCCATGTCATCAGTAGTAACTAACAGGTACACATATCCTTGGACGTCTTTCTTACTCTGTCTCATTTGCCAGCCTTCCCCCAGTGACTGTGAATTGGCATGGCGTTCTCATTTAGCGAAAGTTGTTTCCATCTAAGTTCTATTTCAAAAGTCCAGTTGTTGGCATCCCTTCTGTTCTGCTGATTAGGAAGTGATTGACACTTGGAGATCAGGGGTGGATGTCCTCCCCCATAGTCACCGGCAGCGCAAAAGAGCTGGAGAGTTCTCAGGGTCTCTACCAGTCACACAGGTCAGTGGCTGGGAAGTCCAGAGTGGCAGCACCGATATTGGAGCCAGATGACCACATCTACCTCTATTTTGGACAAGTGACGTTTGAGCCCTCTGTGTTTCAGTTTTGTGAATCATGATATAATAATGACATTTTTTCTTTTTTCCGAAGAAAATGACTTAGATCGTTTTGAAACTTAAATGACTTATTATAAATCTAGAATTTAGATCATGCCCAGCACACAGTGGGCTTCCCAGATGGCTGTAGTAGTAAAGAACCTGTCTGCCAATGCACTCACTATGGAGCCCGCTCTCTCACCTATAAAAGAGTGAGTGCATAACAGTTATGAGACATGTGTTCGATCCCTGGGTCAGGAAGATAGATCCTTTGGAGAAGGGAATGACAACCTACCCCAGTATTCTTGCCTTGGAGAATCCCATGGACAGAAGGGCCTGGCAGGCTACAGTTTGTAGGGTAGCAAAGAGTCAGACACCACTGAGGTAGGTGACTTAGTACGCACATAGTGAGTGCATCCAGCAGAGTTCACTGTTAGGATTATGCTGGAGATAAGCAAAAGCATCCCAGACACGGTGAATTGTGCTGGTGGCCTCATGAATCAGTGGGACTGCTCAGCAAAGTCAGCAGTTTGCAAGGCTCGGGTCTTGAGGGAGGTGGGGCTCAGGACAAGAGTGTGGGGGGAGGGGCGGGGGACGACCTGGAGATCACTGTCCCAGGAGAGGGTAATAGTTGGAGCAGAAATTACTCAGAAACCTTCATACCCCAGCGGAGAGAGGACCGAAGACTCCTTTTCACTCATCCAGTACACCTGGCTCTATTTCCAACTTGTGGACTTGGGCAACCTCAGGGCATCGTCAGGGCTGAGTGACCTGGGAAGAAGAGGCTCCAAGCCAGGTCTGAGTTCCCTGCTTGAAGGTCTTCTCATTTCCAGGAAAGGGAAAAAACAAAAAAGGAATTCTTGGTAGAACCCAGCGCCCTTTGTGTTGGCGGCTCTGTGATGGATGTGGGTCTCACGTCCTCCCGGTTTGCCCCGCTGCCCAATCAGAACCCTGAAAGAGGGGCGTGGCTCCGGTCCCTGGGCTTCGGTCCGAATCAAGACCTTCAGATCGTGTCCCCCTTCCGAGTTGCAAGACCCTGGGCGAGGGATGACTCTTCATGGAGCCCGCTCTCTCACCTATAAAGGAGTGAGTGCGTAACACTTAGAACCGGCCTCGCACGCTGTCGCTGAGGATTCACGCACGGGACCGGGACCGAGGCCACCAAACCCTGAGCACGTGCCCGGCACAGAGGCCCTTCCGGGAGCATTCAGGGATGCTTTTGAAGGTGGGGATGGGGGTGGGGTGTGGAGTTGGGGGTGGGGGAGGGAAAGGCTGAGCAGCTAAGACCTCCGGAGTCTCCTTTGTGAAGACGGGCTATTATCCTCCCCGCTCCGTCCCCACCTAGCCGACTAGGGGTGGGAGACCCCGCTGTCACCGCAGCTTTCTGGGTCGCAGCCCATCGCCGGAGGACACGCGGCTGGACTAGCGGTGGGCGGGCGGTGGAGGAGGGTGGGGCCCACCAGTGGCCGCTTAGGTCACGGCGGATTTAGAGGACGCGAGCGGGACATGCGCTAATTGGCAGCTTCCTGGAGCCCAGGGTCTGGGCGCGAAGGGCCTTAGGGGGCGAGCTGGAGCTGCGGGGCGGCCTCGGGGCCCCGCAGAGTGACGCACGATGCAACCAGGACTCTCAAGAGGGACCTCAAGTTGCGGACATAGGGCAAGTCTTCCTGGGGAAACGCAGTGCGGGCCGGGCCCTTTCCGCCCCAAACGAAAGGATGTTTGGGGTTTTAGGAGGAAGTCTGCAGGATGGCGCGCGCGGGAGCCGTCCGCAGCTCGTTTAGTGCGGGTGGGCGGGGAAGGCTGCCCTACGCCGCTCTCCTGGGTATCCTGACGTAAGGCGCCCTCGGGTATCCTTTTTCTTTACGCTCTGATATTTGCTTCTTGGGCGTCCCTGGTGGCTCAGATGGTTAAGAATCTTTCTGCAATGCAGGAGACCCGAGTTCTATCCCTGGGTCAAGAAGATCCCCTGGAGAAGGGAAGGGCGACCCACTCCAGGATTCTTGCCTGGAGAATCCAAAGGACAGAGGAGCCTGGCTAGGCTACGGTCCATGGGTTCGCAAAGAGTCGGACACGACTGAGCAACTAACACTCCAATGATGGGAGAGGAGGCTTGTGGGAGGGAGTGTGAAGGGCTGGTTTTCTACCCGCAGATGGCCAGGACATCGCGAGCCAGGCCTTGTGATGCCAGAATCGTTAGGCAAAGTGTCTGCAGGGTCACAGTGGATGGTGGGTGCACTCCCCAAGCTGGAAGCCTACTCTGGGGCTATTTCTGTGATGTGTGCCTCCAGAGCAGGTCCAGACAGGTGGAGAATGTGTTCTGATGGGGAGGTTCACAGAGCAGCCACGGATGGCGGATTAGAGGTTCTGGACACATGTGGCTGTAAGAGTTAAAAAAAACAAAAACAAAACAAAACGTGGGGGTGTCTGTGGCAGGGGACAGGAGGAGCAGGGAGCAATAGGAACTTGGTTCTGGTAAGTGCTGCCTTAGCTCTTGCCCTGGCCCTGCGTTTTATCCCCATGGGGCCCTCCCTACCTGATGAGGCTTCTGAAAGAGCCCAGGGGGTGGGCTCATCTAGATGTGTGGTTCCTAGAGCGGGGACCCCCAGCATCACCCGGAACCGAGGAAAATGCAAGTTCTGGGTCCCACCTCAAACCTCTGGGGCCCAAGAGAGAATGCGTTTCTGACAGGTTCCTGGGGAAAGCTGAGGATGCATTTTTAGGGGCCGCTGCAGGTCCAGTGGCTTGGAGAGCTGTTCACACCGCTCTGCTCTGGTACCTGAGCCACCACATTCTTGCTCACGTCACTTCCAGGCCCTGGTCAGCTTCTTCTCTGGGTCTGTCCTCCTAAGGGTGTGTCGACTGCCCAATGTGTGCAGCTGTAGCTGGGGAAGTGTGCACCTGTGGCAAGTGTGTCCATGCAGGTGAGGCCCCCCAAACTGTGGGATGGAGCTGGTATGGGAAGAAAAGAGAGCAGGATACAGGTGGAAGCCCCCATTTGTATTCTTTCTCCTAGCTCTGGAATGGGTGGGGAAGCAGGCTGATCTTGCTAGAAAAATCATGTGAATCCCAAGGCTGCAGAACCAGTGGAAACCTCTTTTTACAGAGGTTTGCTCTGTTTTGACCCCTCTTGAGGATTAGAAAAACATGACTCAGCTGTGTAGACTAAGCATTATTAGTTCACACTTTTACTTTTTTAAATTTAAATTTAAAAACTTTTTTTACAATATTGTGTTGATTTCTGCCATACAACAATGCAGGTAGGGAGGGGATTAAGTATAATTATGGCTGGTTTGCATTGTTGCATGGCAGTCTTAAAGCTCAACGTTTAGAAAACGAAGACCATGGCATCCGGTCCCATCACTTCATGGGAAACAGACAGGGAAACAGTGGAAACAGTGTTAGACTTTATTTTGGGGGGCTCCAAAATCACCGCAGATGGTGACTGCAGCCATGAAATTAAAAGACGCTTACTCCTTGGAAGAAAAGTTATGACCTACCTAGATAGCATATTCAAAAGCAGAGACATTACTTTGCCGACTAAGGTCCATCTAGTCAAGGCTATGGTTTTTCCTGTGGTCATGTATGGATGTGAGAGTTGGACTGTGAAGAAGGCTGAGCGCCAAAGAATTGATGCTTTTGAACTGTGGTGTTGGAGAAGACTCTTGAGAGTCCCTTGGACTGCAAGGAGATCCAACCAGTCCATTCTGAAGGAGATCAACCCTGGGATTTCTTTGGAAGGAATGATGCTGAAGCTGAAACTCCAGTACTTTGGCCACCTCATGAGAAGATTTAACTCATTGGAAAAGACTCTGATGCTGGGAGGGATTGGGGGCAGGAGGAGAAGGGGACGACAGAGGATGAGATGGCTGGATGGCATTACGGACTCGATGGACATGAGTCTGAGTGAACTCCGGGAGATGGTGATGGACAGGGAGGCCTGGCGTGCTGTGATTCATGGGGTCGCAAAGAGTCGGACACGACTGAGCGACTGAACTGAACTGAAGTGATGGCAGTCCATGCTTTAAAAAAAAGGAATGAAAACAAAAGCAGGCTGATTTCTTTGTGTTGCATGAGAGAAAACTAAGTAAATCATCTTTTAAACTTGCCTCTTCTTCCCCTATACCTCTCCAACCAGTGACAAATTGTCTCAAAAGTTATGTAAGCAGAGATGGAAATGATTTCCTAAAGGATCCCAGGTTTGATTCCTACCAAGCCCTGAAAATACAGTTTGGACTGTATGCTTCATCACTTATAACCTGGCCACTCCCCAGCTGCCTTGGCTCCAGGGCCTGGACTCTAACGGATAGGCAGTGGGAGCCATGGGTTGCTGCTGCTAAGTCGCTTCAGTCGTGTCCGACTCTGTGTGACCCCAAAGACA